>NC_139069.1:0-50000 GCF_965140915.1 Aythya marila
GGGGCTACGTGACAGTGGGAGGGGCTAAGTGCAAGTGGGAGGGGCTAGGAGCCGGTGGGCGGGGCTAATGGCATGTGGGTGTGGCTAAATGCGTTTGGGTCTGGCATGTGGGAGGGGCTAAGACCCTGGGGCTGCTGTAGGTGCATGGGGGGGGTCTATGGGAAAGTGGGCGGGGCCTTTGCTTTTGTGGGCGTGGCCTGCGGTGGTGGGCGTGCCCGCGGGCGGTTCCGAGCGCTGATTGGCTGCCCAGGAGGGCCGGGCGGGGCTGAACTTCGCGGATGAGGCCGAGGCGGCCGCCTTCGAGGAGCGGGTCCAGGAGCGGCTGCGGCGGCGCCAGCAGCGGGCGGGTGAGCTGGGAGGGGGGGGACACGGGGGGGACACCCCCACATTGCCCCCCACACACACTGTGACCCCCTGGGGCACCCCCCCTCACTGCCCCCCCTCTTTTTTTCCTCCCTCCCCCCCAGAAAAACGACAGCTCCCGCCCCCGCCACCCCCCGGCGATGGTGAGTGCACACTCGGAGGCGGGGGGGGGAGGGCAGGATTTTTGGGTGGGGGAGGCCAGAATTTTTTTTGAGCCCCCCCCCCACGTTCCACAGAGCGCCGTGGGAGCCTACCCCGGCCCCCCCCGGCCCCCATGGAGAGCAGCGGTGAGTGCAGCCCCCTATTGGGGGGGTCCATCCCCTCTTGGGGGGGGGGCCACGCCCTTTGAGGACCCCCCCCTATTTTCCCCCCCCCCAGCCCCCCCGCTGCCTGCCGTGCCCATCGCCAACCCGGACATCACGGCGTCGCGCTACCGGGGGCTCCCCGCCAGCGGCCCCCCGGGGGCACGGGCGAGCGCAAGAAGGGGCGCAAGAAGCTCTCCAAGGCCGACATCGGGGCGCCCTCCGGCTTCAAGTGAGACGGGGGGGGCACGGGGGGGGGCTCGGAGGGGTCAGGGGGCAGCCCCTCACCCCCCCGTTTGCCCCCCAGGCATGTCGGTCACATCGGCTGGGACCCCAACAACGGCTTTGACGTACGTGCGCTATGGGCACCCGTGGGTGCCGTAACCCCCCCAGTATGGGTGCTGTGCCCCCCCCATAGGTGCTGCGCCCCCCCCCATGGGTGCTGTGCCCCCCCCCCTTCCAGATGGCGGCGCTGGACCCCGACCTGCGGGCGCTGTTCTCGCGGGCGGGCATCAGCGAGGCGCAGCTGGCGGACGCCGAGACCTCGAGGCTCATCTACGACTTCATCCAGGGCCAGGGCGGGCTGCAGGCTGTCAAGGAGGAGATGAGGCGCCAGGGTGAGCACCCCAGCACCCATGGGTGCTCCCCTGGGGTGCCTAGGGGGGGCCCACGGGTGGCTATGGGTGGTTATGGGTGCCCCCTGGATGCCTGTGGGTGCCCCTCTGGTGCCTACAGGGGCCTATGGGTGCCCCCAGGTGCCTAGGAGAACCCCACGGGCACCTATAGGTGCCCCATGGGTGCCCCCTTTGGTGCCTATGGGTTGACCCCAGATGCTTGGGGGTGCCTACGGTTGCCTATGGGTGCCCCTAGACCTGTCTATGGGTGCTTATGGGTGCCCACTGGGTGCCTATGAGAGCCCCACAGGCACCTATGGGTGCCCCTCAGGTGCCTATGGGTGCCCCTATGGGTGCCCCAGGGGCCACGCCCCCCCCTGCTCTCATTAAGCCCCCAATTAACACCCTCTCCCCCCCCCCACAGGTCCCCCGCCCCCACCGCCGGCCCGGGGGGCACGCCGCCCTCACCGCCCCCCCCTCCCCCCCCCGCCGGCCCCCCCCCGGGGCCGTTCGGGGCCGCTGCCCCCCCCTCCCCCACCGGGGGGGCCGCCGCCCCCTCCCCGCGGGGGGCCTGGCCTGGCCCCGCCCCCTCGCCCGGCGGCCCCGCCCCCGGCTCGAGGCCCCGCCCCTCCGGGCGGTGCGGCCCCGCCCCCTCCGCCCCCTCCTCCCCCGCCCCCGCCCCCCTCCGGCGGAGGAGGCCCCGCCTCCCCGGCGGCCCCGCCCCCTTCGCGGGGCGCGCTCCTGGACCAGATCCGGCAGGGCGTGACCCTCAACAAGGTCAGCGCGACACGTGACGCGGGGGGCACGTGGAGGATGGGAGGGGTCACGTGGAGGGGGAGTCACGTGGAGGGGGGGAAATAAGGGGTTACGGGGGGGGGGAGGGGGAGGAATGGGGAGGGCCTGGGGGGTTATGGGGGGGCTTTTAAGGGATGGGGGGTCCTGGAGGGGCTTTGGGGGGGCTTTGAAGGGTTGGGGGGTCCTGAAGGGTTATGGCGGTTCCTGAGGGGTTATGGGGGGTCCTGTGGGGTTGTAGAGGGGTCCTGGGGGGTCTTAGGGTGCTCTGCAGGGTTTTGGGGGGACTCTGAATAGTTGGGGGGGGGCTCCCACGAGCCTGTGGGGCTGGTTCGAATGAAGGAGGGGGGTTCCATGAGGTGGGGGCCGCACCGTGCCCCCCCCTCACCCCCATTCCATCCCGTGAACCCCCCCCCCCAGACCCCCGAATCCTCCGAGAGCAGCGGCGGGGGCAGCTCCGGGGGGGGCCTGGTGGGGGCCCTGATGGACGTGATGCAGAAGCGCAGCCGCGTCATCCACTCCTCGGGTGAGCTGGGGGGGGCTTTTATTTGGGGGGGGGGGGCACCTTGAGACCCCCCCCAACCCCAAATCCCCCCCCCTTGTCCCCCCCTTTCCCCACAGACGAAGGTGGCGACGAGGACGACGAGGACGACGACGAGTGGGATGATTGAGCCCCGCCCCCCGCCCACCCCAATTAATGCTTCCCGCAGCAATTAGTGCCAAGAAGAAGGTCCTGCAGCAATTAGCACTAATTGGCGGTGGTTATTAATTCATTAATAACCCCCCCTTCCCCGCCACAGGCTTTTACCTCACAGCAACGCGAATAAACGAGGCAGTACCCAAACAAATGGTGGTGGGAGATTAATTATTGATAATTATGAGATGGATTATTGTGAATTAACAGCGTGCCCTGCTAAATTTGGTAGTGGATGGATTTTACTATTAATTAATTATGCTAATTGTTAGGATTTTAATGAGCTCAGCCCCACCAATGTGAATAAATGTGGCAATACCCAAGGGAATGGCAGCGGGAGATGAATTACTGTTAATTAGGAGATTAATTACTGTTAATTAGGTAATTAATCATTACCTAATTAATTAATTATAATAAATTTCATGTTAATTATTGGTAATTAAGAGCATGTGCTGCTAAATTCAGTTATGGATGGTTAGTATTAGTAGTTAATTATGCTAATTTGCAGGGTTTTAATGAACTCAGCACCACCAATATGAATAAATGCAGCAATACCCAAAGGAATAATGGTGGGAGATTAATTATTGATAATTAGGAGATGAATTATTGGTAATTAACAACACACCATGCTAAATTTGACAGTGAAGGGTTATTATTATTAATTAATTATGCTAATTATCAGGGTTTTAATGAGCTTGGCCCCGTCAATGTGAATAATGACAGCAATACCCAACAAATGGTAGTGGGAGACAGATAATTAACAGCATGCCCTGCTAAATTCGATACTTTTTTTTGGTTATTATTATTAGTTATTTGTGGTATTTAATTATCATTAATTACGCTAATTAGCAGGGTTTTAATGAGGCGCTCGGCCCCGCCAACGCATTTAAACCCGGCACCGCCCAAACGAAGCGGCGGGAGATGAAGTACTGATAATTAACGGCTCGCTCTGCTAACTTTGACGGTGGCTGGTTATTATTATTAGCTAATTACGCTAATTATCAGGGGGTTAATGAGACACTGGGCTCTACCGAGGGGAATAAACGCGGCAATGCCCCCACGAACGACAGCAGGAGACGGGTTATTGATAATTAACGGCTCGCCCTACTAAAATCGATACCGGGTGGTTATTATTCTTAGTTAATTACGCTACTCGCTAATTATCGGGGGGTTAACGAGCCACTCACCGCCGCTCCTCAGCCCCGCCGGCAGCCTCCTAGCCGCCGTGAGGCGAGGAATCAAGGTTAGGGCGAGGGGCACGGAGTGAGAGGCCCCCGATTTAAAGGCTCGGGGGGGTGGCGCCTCCCACGTAGGTAGCGACGGGAGTGGAGAAAACACCGGGATTTGGGTGAAAAAAGGGCTTTTTGGGGCCGAAACGCGCCGCCGCGGGGGCCGCCGGGAGGGATGCAAACGAAGCGGCGGCGGCAGCCAATGGGAGCGCGGCGCGCTCGCGCGCGCGCGGGGGCCGCCGGGCGGAAAGGGAAGGCGCGCGGGGAGGAAGGGAGGGAAAAAAAATTAAAAAAAAAAAGAAAAAAAAGGGGGAAAAGGGAAAAAAAAAAAAAAAAGCGAAGATGGCGGAAAATTTAAAAGGTGAGCGCGGCGCGGGGGGGGCGGCGGCGGCGGGGGGGGGGGCGAGGAAAGGGAGCGGGGGGGGAGGGGGCGGCGCGCGCCGCGCGTTTCCCGCCTTTTTTTTTTTTGGGGGGGGGGGCAGGGGGCAGGGACCCCCCCCCAGGGAAGCCCCCTCCGCACAGCCCCTCCCCCACACGCTCCGGGGAGCCCCCCCCGGGTCCTCCCCCCCCCCCCCTTAACCCCCCCTCGGGTTCTCCCCCCCCTCCGTGACCCCCCCCCGGTGAAGTTCCCCTCCCCCTTGAAGTCCCCCCCCAAATTTGACCCCCCCAGCGCCCCCCCCACATCACACCAACCCCCCCCGGTGCCCCCCCTCCGTACAAAGAGCCCCCCCCCGTGCACCCCCCCCGACTTACCCTCTCAATGAATTCCCCCAGCGCCCCCCCCATACAATTTACCCCCCCAGCACCCCCCGGTGCCCCCCTCCAGTGCCCCCACTATTATAAAAGACCCCCCCCAATGCCCCCCCCCCGTATAAAAGCCCCCTCCAGAGCCCCCCCATTATAAGTGACCCCCCCCCAGTGCCATCTCCACACCCAGACCCCCTTCAATGAAGCCCCCCAGCGCCCCCCCCATACAGTTTACCCCCCCCAGCGCCCCCCCCAGCCCCCCCCCGGTGCCCCCCCCATTCTAAAAGCCCCCCCCGTGCCCCCCCCAGGCTGCCGGGTGTGCTGCAAGTCGTCCTGGGCGCAGCTGCAGGACCTGTGCCGGCGGCAGCGGCTGCAGTGCCGGGCGCTGGGCGTCACGCGCCGCAACCTGGCCCACTTCGAGGTGGAGTACCTCTGCGACTACAAGCGCGTGCGGGTGAGTGGGGGGGGGCACGACCCCCCCCCCAAAAAATATTAATAAATTGGGGGGGCACGGTGCGCTGGGGGGGGGTTGGGGGGCTCTAAATGGCAGCAATCGCAGCCCCAGGGGGCTCCGAAGTGGCCTGGGGGGAGTAAGTTCTGTGATTATAAGAGAAGGGGGGGTCCTGACCCCCCCAAAAAAAAGAATTTAATAAACTTAGAGAAGAAAGAATTTAAATAAATTTAAAAAAGAATTTAATAAATTTAGAGAACCCAGCACCCCCCCCACGGTGCCCTGGGGGGGGGTGCTGGGTTCTCTAAATGGCAGGAATTGCACCTCAAGGGGGTCCCAAATTGCCCTGGGGGTCCAGTAGTTGTGTGATTGTAAGAGGAGGGGGGTAAAAGGGGGGGCCCTGACCCCCCCCCCAAACAAAATAATAATCTGGGGGGGTCACATTACCCCTGGGAGGGGGTTGGGGGTTCTAAAGGGGCTGGGATTCCTGCCCCAGGGGGCTCCAAATCCCTTTGGGGTCTCCCCAACCCCAGCAGTCCCCAAAGTTCGGGTTTTTGCCACCAAACTTTGTGCTCCCCCCCCACAAATTTTAATGTTCCCCCCCCCCCCTCACCTTTTTTCACCCCTTCTGCCCCCTCCAGGACGAGGAGTTCTACCTGAAGTCCCCAAATCCCCCTGGATTTTGGGGTCTCCCTAGCCCCAAACTTTGGGTTTTCGCCCCCAAACTTTGTATTTCCCCCCCCCAACCTCTTTTTTCCCCTTCTGCCCCCCCAGGACGAGGAGTTCTACCTGGTGAAGTGGCGCGGCTACCCGTCCTCGTCCAACACGTGGGAGCCCCGCCGCAACCTGCGCTGCCGGGGGCTGCTGCGGCAGCTCCACCAGGACCTGGCGCGGGCTCCGGGCGGGGGGGGCGCGGTTCGGCCCGGCCCCCAGGGGCTCCCCCCGCGGGTTTCCAGCTACCTGGTGCAGAAAGCCGAGCAGCGGCGCGCTTTACGCCGCTGGGAGCTGCACCTCAACAGCACCCGCAGCCACCGGGGCCGGATCGTGGTGGAGAACGAGGTGGATCTGCACGGCCCCCCCCGGGACTTCGTTTACGTTAACGAGTACAAAGTGGGGGCCGGGGTGGCGCTCAGCCCGGTGGCGGCGGGCTGCGAGTGTCAGGATTGTCTGAGCGAAGCCTCGGGGGGCTGCTGCTGCCCGGGGGCTTCGCGGAATAAGTTCGCCTACAACGAGGCCGGGCAGGTGAGGATCCGCGCGGGGCTGCCCATCTACGAGTGCAACTCGCGCTGCCGCTGCGGGGCCGAGTGCCCCAACCGCGTGGTGCAGAAGGGGATCCGCTACGACCTCTGCATCTTCCGCACCGCCGACGGCCGGGGCTGGGGGGTGCGCACCCTGCAGCGCATCCGCAAGAACAGCTTCGTCATGGAGTACGTCGGAGAGGTGAGGGGGGGGACGGGGGGACATTTGGGGGGCGGACGGGGCGTTAGGGGGCACTGGGGGGGTGTACGGGGGGTTAGGGGGTACTGGGGGGCGTGTACAGGACACCATTGGGGACATACGGGGGGCTTAGGGGGCACTGGGAGCGTGTACGGGGGGTTAGGGGGCACCAGGGGGGACATACGGACATACAGGGGGGGTTAAGGGGCTTGGGGAGGGTGTACAGGGGGTTAGGGGGCACATAAAGGGGGCTTAGGGGACACCAGGGGGTTGTAGGGGGTACTGGGGGGGCGTACAGGACACCAGGGGGGCGTACGGGGGGCATACGGGACTCCAGGGGGGACAGCTGGGGGGCTTAAGGGACATGGGGGGACGTATGGGACATGGGGGGAGGACACCAGGGAGCATACGGGGGGAGTTGGGGGACCCAGAGGGACCCCAGGGGGGGTTTGGGGGCCCTGGGGAGGGGTTGGGGGCCCCAGGGGGGGCCGTGCTGACGCGGACCCCCCCCAGATCATCACGTCGGAGGAGGCGGAGCGGCGGGGGCAGGTGTACGACCGGCAGGGCGCCACGTACCTCTTCGACCTGGACTACGTGGAGGACGTCTACACCGTGGACGCCGCGCACTACGGCAACATCTCCCACTTCGTTAACCACAGCGTGCGTAACGAGACGCTAATTAACCCTGCCGACGGCTAACGAACCCCGCTAATGGCTAACTGCCCCCAGCTGACAGCTTAAATTGCCCCCCGGGCTGATCGCTAATTGCCCCTGAGTAATTGCTAATTACCCTGGGGTAATAGCTAATTGGCCCCAACCAACCACTAATTGTCCCCCAGGCCAATCGCTAATTGCCCTGGGCTAATGGCTCGTTACCCCCAGCTGACAGCTAATTGCCCCCAGCTGGTGGCTCAAATCACCCCCAGGCCAATCGCTAATCGCCCCCCAGGCTAATGGCTAATTACCCCTGACCAATTGCTAATTACCCTGGCTAATGGCTAATAACCCCTGACCAATTGCTAATTACTCTAGGCTAATGGCTAATCACCCCCTAATTCAGGCCCCACTCACAAATTACCCATTTCCCCCCCCCTTCACCTCCGTGTCAGTGGGTGGGGCTCCCCAGCTGTCAATCACAGGCAATGGGCGGGGCTGTGGGCGTGTCCCCGACTGACCCCGCCCCTTCCCCCCCCAGTGCGACCCCAACCTGCAGGTGTACAACGTCTTCATCGAGAACCTGGACGAGCGCCTGCCGCGCATCGCCCTCTTCGCCACGCGCCCCATCCGCGCCGGCGAGGAGCTCACCTTCGACTACAACATGCACGGTACGGCCCCACAGCGCCCCACGGCACCCCATAGCGTGACCCACACCCTGCCCCACAGTGCACCCCACATCATGACCCACACCATAACCCATGGTGTGACCCACACCTTGCCCCATAGCGCACCTCACACCCAGCCCCACACCTGGGCTCATAGTGTGCCCCACGGCGCTCCCCACACTTGGCCCCACAACTGACCCCACAGCCAGCACCAGGGCACGCCCCACACCTGGCCCCATGGCGTGCCCCACAGCGTGCCCCACAAGCCCGCGGGCACCCCCTCACCCCCCCCTCTCCCCGCAGTGGACCCGGTGGACGCCGAGAGCACCCGCATGGACTCCAACTTTGGGCTGGCGGGGGGGGGCCTGGGGGGCTCCCCCCGCTCCCGGGGACGCATCGAGTGCAAGTGCGGGGCCGCCGCGTGCCGCAAGTACCTTTTCTGACCCAAAACCTGCAGCGGGGGTGCAAAACAAGGCTTGTTGAACGCAGCTGGGGGGTCTGTGCCGTGCTGGGGGGGGGGGGGCTGGAGACAGCTTGGGGGGGGCGGGGATTTGGGGGAAATCGGGGGGGTTTCAGGCGTGCTGGCGTCGCCAGACGATGACGGTGCCGGTGGCGTCGCTGGAGGCCAGCAGGCTCTCGTCGCAGTTGAAGGCCACGGCCAGCACGGCGCCGCCGTGGCCCTGCAGGGTGTTGACCGTGGCTCGGGCCGAGCGCCCCACGTCAAAGAAATGCACGCAGGCGTCCTCGCTGCCCGTCACTGAGGGAGGGGGGGGGAAACAAATTAATTGGGGGGAGGCCACCCCTGCTGCACCCAGCACCCTCGGGATCCCGCTGGCTTATTTTGGGGGGGATCCGACCCTTCTGAAAGCCCCAGCGGGATTTTTGGGGGTCTTTCGGGTGTCCCCATCGCCCCGGGGGGGTCGTTTTGCCCCTGCCCCCCCCACGGACACACTCACCCACGCAGGCCCCCTGGCGGAAGGACATGAGGGGGCAGAAGCAGCTCCGCAGCGGCTGCTCCCGGTGCCGCGTGGGGAAACTGCGCCGCAAGCGCAGCCCCGGCGCCCCCGAGCCTTCCTCCTCCACCACCCTGCGGGAGGAAGAGGAGGAAACTCAGCGTGGGGAGGGGGGGCCACGATTAATTCAGCCCCCCCCGGGACCTACCTGAAGAGCAGGAGGCGGTCGGGGCAGGCGTTGACCAGCAGCGAGGGGTCGGGGGCTTCGCGGCTGGCCCAGGCGCGCGCCGAGAGGGAGGTGATGGAGCCGCCCGCCTGCACCACCACCCGCGACGCCTTGGTCAGCCTGCCTTTTTGGGGCAAAAAAACAATGAAAAGGGGTTGTTGAGAAGACGGAAATGCAGTTTAGGGTCCCCCCCCTCCCCAAGGCCCGCGGCGTTACCTGTGTTGGGGTCGCAGAGGAAGGAGGAGACGGAGCCGCGGTCGTCGCCTGCCCACAGCACGCGGCCGGCGGCGTCGAAGCAGAGCGCCAGCACCCGGCCCGGCAGCCGCCCCGCGCCCCCCCGCGCCGCCTTCCCCGTCGAGATGTTGACCACTCGCACCATGTGCCGGGCGCTGCCCACCTGGGGGGGCACAAAAAGGAGCTGGGGGGGCAGAAAAGGGAGCTGCGGGGGGAGAAAACGTGCTTTCGGGGGTGAAAAAGGTGCTGAGGGGGGGGGGAAAAATGCACCCAGAGGGGTGAGAAAATGGAATAAATGCCCTGAGGAAGGGAAAAAATGCACTGAGGGGGTCCAAAAGTGCCCTGAGGGGGACGAAAAAATAGCCCCGGGGGGGGGTAAATGGAATAAATGCCCTGAAAAAGGGAAAAAATGCAACGAGGGGGAGAAAAAGAGACCAAAAGAGGCAGAAAGTGCCCCAAGGGAGGCAGAAAATGCCACGTGGGGGGGAAATTACAACCAGGGGGTGAAAAAGGCCCTGATGGAGGTGAAAAATGCACAAGAGGGGGCGAAATAAATGCCCTGAGGGGGGTGGAAAATGCCCCAGGGGCAAAAGTGCCCTAAGGAGGGGGAAAAATGCACCAAAGGGGGTGAAAAATGCTCAAATGAGGGTAAAAAATGCACCAAGGGAGGCGAAAAATACCCTGTGAGGGCAATAAATGCGATGTGGGGGGGGAAAAATGACCTGAGCAGGGCAGAAAGTGCCCCGGGGGGGGCAAAAAGTGGCCCAAAGTGGGAAAAAAAATGCTACTGGGGGCAAAAAAAAGGGACCCAAGGGGAAGAAAAATGAACTAAGAGGGGCAGAAAATGCCCCAAAGAGGACAGAAAATGACGTGGGGGAAATAAAATGCCCCAGGGGGTCAAAAAGTGCCATGTGGGGGGGGAAATGCACCTAGCGGGGCAAAAATGGCCCTGACGGGGGTGAAAAAGTACCCCTGGGGGCAATAAATGCCCTGAGGAGGGCAGAAAATGCAATGCAGGGGAAGAAAATGCCCCGGGGGGGTGAAAAGTGCCCTAAGGAGGGGGAAAAATGTGCCAAAGGGGGTAACAAATGCTTGGGGGGGCAAAAATGCCCCGAAAGGGGCAATAAATGCTCAAGCAGGGGGTCAATAAAAGCCTCGGGGGGGGCCCTAAACACCCCGTGGGGGGCAATAAAACCCCTGAAGGGGCCCTAAACACCCCGGGGGGGTCAATAAAAGCCCTGGGGTGGCCCCAAACACCCCGGGGGGGAGCAATAAACACCCCGGAGGCTGGCAATAAAAGCCATAGGGTGGCCCTAAACACCCCAGGGAGGGCTCTAAACATTCTCGGGGGGCGACAATAAAAGCCCTGGGGTGGCCCCAACCCCCCCGGGGGGGGCAATAAAGGCCCCGGGGGGGGCCGGACTCACCACGGTGAGGTTGTTGTTGAGGGGCTGGAAGGCGCAGCAGAGCAGGGCGGCCCCGTCGGGGTCGGCGACGCGGCGGATGCAGCGGCCGTCGGCGGGGGCCCAGAGGCGCAGGGTGGCGTCGAGCGAGGCCGACACCAGGACGTCGTTGGCCAGCGACCAGGCCACGTCGGCCACCCCGGCCCCGTGGCCACGCAGCACCCGCAGCACCGCCGGGGGGCCCGGGGCCAGGCGGCACACCGAGATGGTGCCGTCCAGGGAGCAGCACGCCAGCAGGTGCCGGTCGTCGTGGGCAAACTGCACCCTGGGGACTGCAAAAGAGGCTCAGGAGCAAGAGCGGCGGCTTTCCCAGTTCCTCCCAGTCTATCCCAGTTCCTCCCAGTGTTCCCGGTCCCGTCCCAGTTTGGCAACACCGGCCCCGTGGCCATGGAGCACCCACACCAGTGCCAGGAGGTGCTGGTCGTTGCGGGCAAACTGCATCCCTGGGACTGGAAACGGAGCTCAGGACCCTGCTCAGCACCATTCCCAGTTCCTCCCAGTCTCTCCCAGTTCCTCCCAGACCCTCCCAGTGTTCCCACGGAGGAGCCACAGCACCAGGAGATCCCCATCATTGTGGGCAAACTGCCCCCTGGGGACCGCAAAGGGGGCTCAGCACCGCTCCCCAGTCCCTCTCAGTCCCCCCCAGTGCCCCCCCACAGCCCTTCCCAGTGCTCCCAGTGCCTCCCAGTTACCGGCGCTGTCGCTGTGCTGGTCGAAGACGTGGTAGACACCGGCGAAGGCGTAGTTCTCCCCCAGGGTGGTGTCCCCCGCCATCGCCCGGCTCGCCTCGGCCAGCGGCGTTGGCACCACGCCGGGGGGGCTGGGGGGCACGGGGGGGGTCAAAACCCCCTTAAAATTTGGGGAGGGGGGCATGGGGGAGGAGAATTGACCAAAATTGGGGGGTTTGGCCCCAAAAGGGGGGTGCTCACCGCTCCGGGGGGGCTCCGGGGTGGGAGCCGCGGCTCAGGGAGCGCCGGTGGCCGCGGGGTGCCCGGGGGTCGTCCTCGAAGTCCTGGGGGGGGCAACGGAGGGGCTGGGACCCCAAAAAGGGGGGGTCTGACCCCAAAAAGCCTCCCCCCAAATGGGGGTCAAAGCCCCCAGGGTGGGCCCTAAAACCCCAAAGGGGCTTATAAGCCCCCAGGGTGCTCCCCGAGACCCCAACCCCCCCCCCCCCAATGGGCGTTACGGCACCCAGGGTGGGCCCTAAAACCCCAAAGCCCCCCCCCCAAACGGGGGTTACAGCCCCCAGGCTGGGCCCTATGACCCCAAACAGGCCTTGGAGCCCCCCTGATGTGCACTACGATCCCAAAGGCCCCCCCAAATGGGTGTTACAGCCCCCAGGCTAGGAACTACGACTCCAAAAGGGCATTATAGCCCCCAGGGTGCTCCCTAGGACCCCAAAGCCTACCCTAAATGGGTGTTATAGCCCCCAGGCTGGGTGCTGTGACCCCAAACAGGCATTGGAGCCCCCCTGACGTGCAGTACGACCCCACCCCCCCACCCAACCGGGCGTTACAGCCCCCAGACCGGGCCCTACGACCCCAACCACTCCCCCCCCACCCCCACGCCGCCCCCATCTCCCACCTCCATCCGATCCAGCGTGGTCCTGCTCCCCCTCAGCGCGCTCCCGCTGTGCCCTCGGCAGCTCCCGGCCTCCGACAGGGCCCCGTAGCGCTGCGCCAGCAGCCGGGCCCGGACCCGCAGGTACCAGCGGCGGGTGGCCCCCTCCGGCTCCCCTCCCTTCGCCTGCTCCCGCAGCAGCTGGCTGCGGCGCCGCACGTACTGCGTGCGGAACTGCGGCCACCGCGGGGTCCGGTACGCGGCGTACCTGGGGTGGCGGGAGACGGGGACGCGGCCGTTAACGGGGCGTCGGCACCGAGGCCTGGTAGGCCGCAGCCAGGCCTGGTAGGCCGCGACTAGGCCTCGGAAACCTGCTAGGCCCCGGAGGCCCGCCAGGCCTCGCAAGCGCACCGGGCGTCCACGGCGAGCACTTGCTGCCACACGGCGGCCATAACGGCGGCCGCAGCCCCCTGGGGGCCGCCGCGGGGCCCCTCGCGCTCCAGCGCCGCGTCCGCTCTCCTCGACGGCCGCCGGTAGAATGGCGGCCGCCGGGGGCACGCCAAGATGGCGGCCGCGGGTTGCCTAGGAGACGGGGGGAAGGGGAGGGGCGTGGGGAGCGTGGGCCAATGGGGGAGGGGGAGGCAGGGGGCGGGGAAGGGGTCGGAGCGCTGATTGGTGAAGTGAAGGGAGGGGGCGGGGAATCGGGCAGCACGCGGATTGGAGGAGGGAAGGAGGATGGGCTGCAGTCTGCGCGCTGATTGGTGGGCCGAAGGAAGGGGGCGAAGTAACGCTGATTGGTGGGGAGAAGTGAGGGGCGGGGATTCAGTCTATACGGTGATTGGTGGGGGTGAAGGGAGGGGCCGTGGCCAATGGGAGGTGCCTCAGGGGGGTTCCCCGCTCCGCCTCCTCGCGTCTCTATGGTAACCAGGCGGAACTCGTCTGCTCTGGGTCCTCCGGGTCTTGCGACGCCGCCTCGCGCTTTACGGCAGCTTTGCGACAGTCGGCGCGGGGCGCGCTTTGCGGCGGCCTGGAGTCGGTGGGGGGGGGTAATTGGGGGTTAATTAGGGGAAATGGGGGTTAATTAGGGGGAAAGGGGGCCGGGAGGGCGGTTGGAGGGCAGTAGGAGCAGGTGGGGAGGGTCTGGGGGGGGTACTGGGAGGGAACTGGGGGCAACTGGGGAGGAACTGGGGGTACTGGGAGCAATGGGGGGGGGTACTGGGGGGGGACTGGGAGGGGAACTGGGGTGTATGGGGGGCACTGGGGGGTTACTGGGGGCTGGGGGGGGTAACTGGGAGGGAACTGAGGGCACTGGGGAGGAACTGGGGGTTCTGGGAGGGCTCTGGGGGGGGAATTGGGGGCTGTGGGGGAGGTACTGGGGGTAACTGGGGGGCACTGGGAGGGGATTGGAGGACACTGGGGGGGGCACTGGGGGCTATGGGAAGGAACTGGGCGGGGGGGGCACTGGGGGTCACACAGAGGTGTGCCCCTCCCTTTTGTGCCCCCCCCTTTATACCCCCCTTATATTTGCCCTTCCTTTCTGCCCCCCCGTTATATTTGCCCCCCCTTTGTGCCCCCCCCAGCCATGCGCCATGCCCTTGGCCGTCCCCTGGCCGTTCCCCTCGGGGGGGGGCGCCCCCCCCAAATCTTGGTCGGCCGCGAGCCGCGTGGTCACCGGCCTGGTGGGCACCTACAGCCTCCTGTGGACCCGTGAGTACCCCCCCGCGCCCCCCCAGTCATCATTTTATTTCGGGGGAGGCCCTAATTTTGTGTGCCCCCCCCCCCCAAATTTTTTTAGGGTACCTGAACCGGCTGCGGGTGCATGACGCCGCCGTGCTGCACGCGCTGGTGGAGGGGCGGGGGCCGCGCACCCCCCTGCTCACCCTGGCCAACCACCAGTCCTGCATGGACGACCCCCATCTCTGGGGTGGGGGGGGCACGGAAGGGTCCTGGGGGGCGGGTTGGGGCAGCTGGGGGGGGGATTGGGGGCTCCCAGGGGGGATTTAGGGGGGTTGGGGGAGCTCGAGGGGGGGGTAAATGGGGATTTGGGGTCTGGGGGGTCTTGAAGAGGTCGGGGGGAGGGCACGGGGGGGTCCTGGAGGGGGTTTGGGGCAGCTGGGGGGGGTTGGGGGCTCCCAGGGGGAGATTAAGGGGAGTTGGGGGGACTCAGGGGTTTGAGGGGGGTCTGGGGGGGCTCGGGGGGGGGCTAAATGGGGATTTAGGGAGATTGGGGGCATTTAGGGGGGATTGGGGCATTTTTAGGGTCCGGGGGGGTCCATTTTTGGGGTCAACCCCCCCCCCGGGGTGGGGGTCCTCACCCTTCCTCCCCCCCCCAAAAAAAAACCACCCCAAGGCTCCCTGAAGCTGCGCCACGTCTGGAGCCTGCACAAGATGCGCTGGTGAGCACCCCCCCCACGGATTACCCCCCCAAATCCCCCCCCAGATTACCCCCCCGCCCCATTTTCCCCCCCCCCAGGACCCCCGCAGCCGCCGACATCTGCTTTACCCGCGAGCTCCACGCGCGCTTCTTCAGCCTGGGCCGCTGCGTCCCAGTTTGCCGGGGTGAGCGCCGAACTGGGACAAACTGGGAGGCACTGGGAGGTACTGGGAGGCCCCCCGGGGGGCTTCCCAGTTCATACTGGGAGCACTGGTGTCCCCAGGGGACGGCGTGTACCAGCGCGGGATGGATTTCATCCTGGAGAAGCTCAACCAGGGGGACTGGGTGCACGTCTTCCCCGAGGGTACTGGGGGAACTGGGAGCACTGGGAGGCACTGGGAGCCCCCCCAGGAGAGGGGGTGGACCCTCGGGGGCTTCCCTGCCCCCCCCCCCCACGGTGCTGTCCCCCCCCCAGGTAAAGTGAACATGGGGCAGGAGTTCGTGCGCTTCAAGTGGGGTGAGAATCTGTAATCCCTGCCACGTAATCCCGCCTCCTGGCCATGTAATCCCCCCCCCAGCCCGGTAATCCCAACCTCCGAGTCCATAATCCCCCCCCCAGCCCTGTAATCTCCCCTCCTGGCCACATAATCCCGCCACCCAGCCCCATAATCCTCCCCCTGACTTCATAATCCTGCCCCCAACCCTGTCATCTACACTCGCAGCCCCCTAATCCCGCCCCCTGACACTGTAATCCTACCCCCAACCCTGTAATCCTTCCTCACGACCCCATAATCCCAATCCTGTAATATCCCTCTGGCCCTGTAACCCATCCCTCTGCAGCCCCGTAATCCTGCTGCCCAACCCCATAGTTCCACCCTCGACTCCATAATCCCACCCCCCGGCCCCGTAATAGCCACCCCCAAGCCTGTAATCCCGCCTTTTAGCCCTGTAATCCCCTCCTGCAACTCCAAAATCCAACACAAAAACCTTGTAATCCCACCCGCCAACCCCATAATCCTGGCCCCATAACCCTCCTCTCCAACCCCATAATCCTCCCCATGACCCGACCTGGTAATCCCTCCCCCCAGACCCCATAATCCCACCTCCCAAGACCATAATCCCAACCCCAGACCCCATAATCCCAATTCCAAGCCCCCCCAGCCGCGCCCCCCCCCAGTTCCTCCCTCTCCGCAGGCATCGGGCGCCTCCTGGCCGAGTGCCGCCTGGACCCCGTCGTCCTGCCCCTGTGGCACGGGGGTGAGCAAGGATTTGGGGGGCTTTTTTTTGGCCTGGGGGGGCCCAGACCCCACTCCTGCTGGGGGGGGGAACATGGACCCCCGCTGCTGACCCCCCCCCCCCCCCCCAAAAATAATCCCACACCAGGCATGAACGACGTGCTGCCCAACAGCCGCCCCTACGTGCCCCGCGTGGGGCAGGTGAGTTTTGGGGGGGGCAAAGAGGGGGCTGAATTTGGGGAGGGGGCTTCAGGAGGGGGTGTAAACTTGAAGGGGGGGGGTCTGAATTTTTTTTGGGGGGGGGCCCTGATGATGTCCCGCAGAGGATCACAGTGGTCGTGGGGCGCCCCTTCAGCGTGCGGCCCCTCCTGGAGCGCCTGCGTGCGGAGGGCACCTCCACGGTGAGTTTTGGGGTGGAGGGGGGCAGTTTTGGGGCCTGGGGGGAGCCTGCCCTGTAACGGGGGGGGCCCCTTTTGTGCCTGCAGGTGGAGGTGAGGAAGGCGCTGACGGATTTCGTGCAGGGCGAGTTTGAGGCGCTGCGGCGGCGGGCGCGAGCCCTGCACCCCACCCCGTGACCCCCCTCCCAAAAAATAAAAGTGCCAATAAAGCTCTCCAGACCCCCACCTGGCTCCCCCCACCCCAAAAAAAGCGATTTCAGCCCCATTTTTACCCCCCTTTTCTGCACCACCCCCCCCCAAACCCCAGCAGACGCCTCCTGATCCCAAACCTTTATTGAAGCACGAGTTATTTTTTTTTTGGGGGGGGGGGGGACACACACAACCCCCACCCCTCTGACCCCAGTAATTGGTGGCCCCCCTCGAAAAAAACTGGGGAGAAAACCCCCAAAATGGTGCTCACCCCTCCCCCAAGGTGCGTTGCTGTGTAACAGAATAGGGTCCTCAGCTCTGTGGGGGGGGGTCCCAGCTTTGGGGGGGGTCCCAGCCTTTTGGGGGGGGTCAGGGGGGGCACCTGGCCCCCACGGCCTGTTCCTGACCCCCCCAAAAAAAGAATCCCAAATATTTTTTGGGGGGGGGCGATCCCTCTCACTCCTCCTTCTTATCCCGGGGGCCGTCGTGTGCTGCCTGCAATGGGTGGGGGTCAACGCGGGGGGGTCAGGAGCCCCCCCCAGTTGCCTCCCAGTCCCTCCCAGTGCCTCCCAGTACCTGCAGGCGGGCGTGCTGGTCCAGCAGCCGGTCGTACTCCCTGGTCAGCCCCTCCGCCTGCCGCCGCATCGCCTGCACCTCGTTCTCTGCCTTCTCCAGGGCTGAGCGACACCGGGGGGGGGTCAGCACCCCCGAGGCCCCCCCCTAATAATTTTTGGGAACCCCCCTTTAATTTCCCCCCCCCCAACGCCGCCCTTACTGCGTTTGCTGGCCGCCAGCTCCTCCTTCAGCTTCTCCACCTTGGCCTTCAGGCTCTCGTTCTCATCCTGCGCCGGCGCGCCGCCCTCGCCCCCGGCCTCCTGCAGCTGCTGCGGGTTTTTTGGGGGGGGGGGTCAGGACCCCCTCACGACCCCCCCACCCCCAAAAAAAGCTCCCCCCTACCTTCCTCAAGGCCTCGTTGTCCTCCATGTAGCGCCGGGCGGCCTGGCTGGCCCCCTCTGCCTGCTTACGGAAGGCTTGGCTGGAGGCGCCCAGCAGCGCCTGCTGCGAGATCAGCGTCACCAGGCGCCGCAGCAGGCTGCCGAAACGGGGCAAAAATCACCATTTTGAACATTTTGGCCCCCCACAACCCAAAATGAGACCCCCCCGATGTCAAAAAGCCTCACAAGGACAGCAGGAGGGCGAAGCCGGCCAGGTAGAGGTTGCGCTGGGCGCGGAAGAGCCGCATGTGGAAATGCTCCAGGGCCCCCGGGCTGCTGGGCAGCGCCGCGCGCTCCGAGGCGTCGTACTTGCGGGTCTCCCTGTAGGCATCTGGGGGGGGCAAAGATAATTAAAAAGGGGGGGGACACACGCTGAGAGCCCCCCCCAGCCGGCCCCGGGGGCTCACCCAGCAGCAGCAGCACGAGGATGACGATGAGGACGACGAAGGCCGTGTTGCCGTAGGCCACCGCCAGCCCCACCAGGCGCGACTTGAAGATCTTCTGCCACCTTTTGGGGGGGGGAATTAATGTTGGGGGGGGGGAGATTTAATTAAGGGCGGGGATATTTAATTACTGGGGGGGTATATTTAATTATTACAGGGGTTCATTTAATTTTCAGGGGGCTGATATTTCATGTTTTAGGGTAAAAAGCAGTATTTTTTGGGGTGGAAATTTAGAATTTTCAGGGGGTATTTAACATTTTTAGGAAGGATTTAATATTGGGGGGGGCCTTAATTTTTTGGGGGGGCTGTATTTAATTATGGGAGGGTGATATCTAATTATGGGGCTGATATTTAATATTTTGGGGTAAAATTCAGCATTTCTGGGGGTGGAATTTGGAATTTTCAGGGGGTATTTAACATTTTTGGGAGGGATTTAATACTGGGGGGCCCTTAATTTTTTTTGGGGGGGGCTGTATTTAATTATGGGGGGGTGATATTTAATTATGGGGGGTAATATTTAGTATTTTTGGGTGAAATTCAGCATTTTTGGGGGCGGAATTAAGAATTTTCAGGGGGTATTTAATATTTTTGGGAGGGATTTAATATTGTGGGGGCCTTAATTTTATTTTTTGGGGGGCTATATTTAATTATGGGGGGGTAATATTTCATTATGGGGTTGATATTTAGTATTTTGGGTTAACACCCAATATTTTTGGGGGTGAAATTTAATGTTTTCAGGGGGTATTTAGAATTTTGGGGAGGGATTTAATAATGGGGGGGCAATACTTAATTTCTGGGGAGGTAGATTTAGTTATGGGGGGTGACATTTAATTTTGGGGGGGTGATATCTAATATTTTGGGGTAAAAATATTTTTGGGGGTGATATTTACTATGTTCAGGGGGAATGTTTAATATTTTGGGGGGATCTGTAATATTTTTTGGGGGGACATTTCATTGTGGGGGGGAATATAAGAATTTGGGGGGCATTTAATTTATTGGAGGGGATACTTAATACTTGGGGGGTGAGATTTCATATTTTGGGGGGGGTATTTAAGTTTTGGAGGGGATATTTAACATTTGGGAGCAGATGTTTGATATTTTTTGGAGGAATATTTAATGTTATCAATTATTTTCAGGGAAGTTTAACATTTGGGGGGATACTAAAAATGTGGGAGGGGGATATTTAATATTTGGGGGGCAAAATTTAATATTCTGGGTGGGGACATTTCATTTTTTGGAGGACGTATTTAATATTTGGGGGGAGATATTTAAGATTTTGGGTGGATATTTAATATTTCAGGGGGGATATTGAATGTTGGGGGGATATTTTTAATTTTTGGGGGGGATATTAAATTTTTGACGGGGAAATTTAATATTTGGGGGGGTATTTAATATGTCTTGGGGGTGTTATTTAATACATGGGGGGAGATTTAAGATTTGGGGGGCAATATTTGATTTTTGGGGGCAGATACTTGATTTTGGGGGGCAGATATCTCATTTTTTTTGGCGGGGGGTGGTTAATGTCGACCCACCTGGCGGCCGAGACGAAGGGGACGCAGAGCAGCAGCACGAGGAAGACCTCGGCGTAGAGGAAGGTGGCGACCACTGTCCACTGCAGGCTCATGGTGGCCTGGGGGGGAAAGGGGGGGGGGTCTCACAGTGGGGGGGGGGGGACAATGCCCACCCCCCTCAGGACCCCAGCATGACCCCCTGGTGCTCCCGACCCCCAGTGAAACCCCAAAACCCCCATAAGGGATCGCAAGAAAACCCCGTAGGACCCCCCCTGAGACCCCATAACCCCCCCCCATGACCACAACACCCCCTTTGCAAACCCCATAACGCCCCCCCCGGAACCCAATAATCCCCCTTGAGACCCCCATCGCCCCCCCAACACTCCCCAAGCCCCCTTGGGACACCCCAACGCCCCTTTAGGACCCCCATAACCCTATGGGTGCCCCCATCACCCCCCACATGACAACAACACCCCCTCGGGACCCCCACAAGCCCCCCCAAACCCCCATAGCCCCCACCCCAAGACCCCAATAATCTCCCTTGAGACCCCCAACCCTCCTTGGGACCCCCCCAACCCCCATTGGCACCCCTATCAACCCCCCAGAATACCCACAACGCCCCCCCGGGCCCCCCCGGCCCCTCCTCACGTTCTCACGGTCGGGCCGCGGAGCCCCCCAAGTCCCGGCCGCCCGCCGCCCCCGCCCACCTCCTTCTAACGGAAACCGGAAGCTGCCCGCCAGGAAGACCCGCCCACCGCGGGGTTGGCGACCAATCAGAGGCGTCGTTGGGAGTGCCGGCGGATTGGCGCGGGGGAGGCCCGAGGCACGCTGGGAGTTGTAGTTCGGAGGAGGAGGGGGTTCGGGGTGTGCTCAATGGCTCCGTCTTCAAAATAGGGCTGTAATCAAAGTTTACAATTTATTATTTTATTATCTAAGAAAAACCGAGTGGTTAAGGTGTATAATTCTTGTATCTTGCAAAGGAAAGGTCCAGCAATTCGTGTCCATTGAGAGCTTTAAGGGAAATGTATTTATTTGTATTTAAATGCATTTGTACTTAAATGTACATTAAAGTGTATTTAATGTATTTATTTCCTTCAAGTCTCTGATATCTGGGGGGGTTGCAGAATAACTTCAGAATACGAAGGGAAACGTATAATAACTTCAGCAGACGACTGAAAAATCGGGCCCCAGAAAACGCGTTCCGAGCCCCTTTCGCCCATGTCTTTATCTCAGCTCAGGGGCTTCACTTTCCCATTTCTCTCCCCCATCCCAGAGAGGGAGTGGGGACGGTGAGTGAACGGCTGCGTGGTGTTTAGCTGCCGGCCGGGTTAAACCACAACAGAAGGAAAAGCTGTAAGTGAACTTGTAAAAGCCTTGAAGAACATCGCGTGTGTCCCAGTTCAAACTCGGAATGGAATCAATCTAGGAGGATTATGGGGGGGCTTTATGGGCGGTGATTGGTTTGCTAAAATAAGGATGGTTTTATTGGGGATATGTGGAGGATTGTTAATAGTTCCATGTTTAATACCTTGTATTACCAGACTAATACACTCGGTTACACAAAAAATGCAAATATCTGCGGTACCTGTTGACCCAGAACCAGGGAAAGAGAAAACCCATTCCCTGATGATAATAAAAACAAACAAAGATCCAACATTGATATCAATTCGGCAAGTATTGACTCGATTGGAAAGGAAAACACGAATCAATACCATGAAAAAGGAGATGGGGGATTGTGAAATGTGTTCATCTGATTCGTGTCAATATGCAACAATGCTAGGGCCGCGTGATATGATGAGATGTGACCTTCTGTCTTACACACCCTTGTATAACCGCAAGTCTAAGGAAAACAGAGCGGTTAATGTATAGAGTTCTTGTATCTTGCAAAGGAATGGTCCAGCAATTCGCGTCAATAGGGGATAAGAGAACAAAGGGGTTTCAGAATAACGGCTAACTGTTATGACTATTGCATGGGGCACTATGCAAGTCTCTGCCATCCAGCCAAGATGAACAAAGGAAAAGGACAAGGGAAAAGCCTGGGAGGAAGACTAGGAGCCTTCAGTACGAGAGACCCCCAGAGGGACCACCAGAGACTGATACGCATGCGCCGGTGGGAGGGTTCGGATTCCAGGAACTAATTATAATAACCCTGCCTTTTCTAGGAGTACTAATGAATATGTATTAGCCTAGGAGCATAAAAACAACAGAAGATGCCCAAACTCCCCCAAACCGCCCCCAAAGACCTCAGAAATGACCCCAAAATCTCCGCTGCCGTTGCCGCCTTTATTGGGGTCACAGGATGAGGCCCCCCCCAGTCAGCTCCAGGCGCTGTGGGGATGGAATGGGGGGGATGAGACCTTTTTTTTTGGGTGTTTTCAACCCATTTTGGGGTTCGGAACCCATTTTCAGGGTTTTTGACCTATTTTTGAGGGATTTAAACCCCCTTTTTTGGATTGCGGTGTTTTTTTTTTTTTTAAACCAGGTTTTGGGGTTTTTAACCCCTTTTTGGGGGGTTTCAACCCAGTTTTGGGGGAGTTTAACCCTTTTTTTCAGATTTAACCCCATTTCAGGGCTTTTAACCCCAGGTGTTGGGGCTTGAACCCCAGTTTTGGGTTTTTAACCCTGCTTTTTGGGGTTTCAGCACCCTTTTTTGCTTTTAACACTAGTTTTTAGGGCTTTAATCCTGTTTTTTTGAGGATTAAACCCCGTTTTTTAAATTTGACCCCATTTTCTGTTTTTCAGCCCCATTTTTTGCCCTTCCAACACCCTTTTTTGGTATTTCAACCCCTTTTTTTGTTTTCTAACCCCGTTTTTTGCCCTCCAGCCCCGTTTTTCACTGTTTTGGACCCATTTTTTGGGATATCAACCCTGTTTTTTGTTTTCCAACCCCATTTTTTCCCTTTCCAGCCTCAGTTTTCAGGGTTTTGGCCCCATTTCTTACCCTTCCAACCCATTTTTTCAGGGTTTCAGCCCTCTTTTTCGCCTTTCCGGCCCCGTTTCTTGGGGTTTTGGCCCCAGTTTGGGGGTTTCAGCTGCTCTTTTTTGTTTTCTAGCCCCATTTTTTGCCCTTCTGGCCCCATTTTTCACTGTTTCGCACCCATTTTTCAGGGTTTCAGCCCCATTTTTTGCCCTTCCAGCCCCATTTTTTGGTGTTTTTCCCCTGTACCTGCGGGGGCGTAACGAAAGCGAGCCAGTCGGAGGCGTGCGTGGGCAGCAGCCCCATGGCCTGGCACTTGTAGAGGGCGAGCGCCAGCCCCAGCCCGTTGCCCACCAGGAACACCAAACCCTGCAGCAGCCGCGCGCTCGAGCTCTCCAGCAGCTTCAGGGCTGTGGGGGGGGAAAACCAGTCAGAGGGGCGGACTGGGAGCACTGGGAGGGGCCGGGCTTACTGGTGGAGAGGAAGAGTAGTGCCTGCAGCGGGCGCCAGCCCATCATGGCCGGGAAGATGCTGATGGTGCTGCCGGCCATGGACATGATGAAGAGGTTCACGGGGATCTGCTTCATGGGCACAGCGCCACGTCCCAGCAGCGCTGCGGGGAAAAACAGGGGGAAAAGGGGAAAAATGGTAAAAAATGAGGGGTGTGTGGGTGGTAATGGGGGGGTAAGGAGGGGTAATGGGGGGGAAAAGGGGGAAAAAGGAGAGGAAAAGGGGGGAAAAGGGGAAGAAAATGGGGGAAAAAGGGAAAAAAGGGAGGCAAATGGGGAAAAGGGGAAGAACGAGGAGGAAAATGGGGGGAAAAGGAGGCAAATAGGGGAAAAGGGGATAAAAGGGGAGGCAAATGGGGGAAAAGGGGACAAAAGGGGAGGAAAATGTGGGGAAAAAGGGAGGAAATGCTGAAAAAAGGGGGGTGTGGGGGGTAATGGGGGGGGGTATTGCTCTCTATAGGTTCCTCAAGGGAGGCTGTAGCGAGGTGGGGGTTGGTCTGTTCTCCCACGTGCCTGCTGACAGGACGAGGGGGAATGGGCTAAAGTTGAGCCAGGGGAGTTTTAGGTTAGATGTTAGGAAGAACTTCTTTACTGAAAGGGTTGTGAGGCATTGGAACAGGCTGCCCAGGGAAGTGGTGGAGTCACCATCCCTGGAAGTCTTCAAAAGACGTTTAGATGTAGAGCTTAGGGATATGGTTTAGTGGGGACTGCTAGTGTCTAGTGTTAGGTCAGAGGTTGGACTCGATGATCTTGAGGTCTCTTCCAACCTAGAAATTCTGTGATTCTGTAAGGAGGGGTAATGGGGGGGGAAAGGGGGGAAAAAGGAGAGGAAAAGGGGGGAAAAGGGGACAAAAGGGGAGGAAAATGGGGGGAAAAGGGGGGGGGAAAAGGGGGAAGAAAATGGGAAGAACAAGGAGGAAAATGGGGGAAAAAGGGAAAAAAGGGAGAAAAATGGGAGGCAAGTGGGGGAAAAGGGGATAAAAGGGGAAGAAAATGGGGGAAAAGGGGATGAAAATGGGGGATAAAAGGGGAAAAAGGGGGAAAGGGGAGGAAAGGGGGAGGAAAAGGGGAAGAACAAGGAGGAAAATGGGGGAAAAAGGGAAAAAAGGGGAGGAAAGGGGGAAGAAAAGGGCAAGAACAAGGAGGAAAATAGGGGAAAAAGGAAGGCAAATAGGGGAAAAGGGGATAAAAGGGGAAGCAAATGGGGGATAAAGGGGGAAAAGGGCACCAAACATGGCCTCTCCACATCAGAACCCCCCCAACTCCCCCCAGGCCCCCCAAATCGCTCCTAAAACCCCTCAGAACCCCCCCAAAAACACCTCACGACCCCCTCAGCCCCCCCCCAAACACCTCAAAACCACCCAGTACGCCCCAAAACCCCCCTCAGGACGCGCCACCCCCCCCCCAGACCAACCCAGGACCCCCGAAGACCTGCGGGGTTTGAACCCCACAATTCCCCCGAAATTCCCTGACAATCCCCCCCCAAAAAGCACGCCCAGGAACTCACCGAGCCCCCGGGGGCGTCCCCAGCTCCATCGCCCACTTGAAGTGTCTCAACCTCACCGTGGCGGCCGCCATTTTGTGAAGACCAGAAGTGGGGTTGGCCTTAAATACGCAAGCGACGCGGCACGTGACGCAGGAGGGGCGGTGATTGGACGGCGGAGGGCGGAAGTGCGGCCCCTAGCAACGCCATAGCAACGATGAGGAAAAAATAGACTTCCGGCAGCCAATGTTGAGTGCCAAGAGCATGCCGGGAGACGTAGTTCTCGGACTCTGGACTTCCGGGCGGCCATGTTGGGTGCCCAGAGCATGCCGGGAGATGTAGTTCTCGGACTCTGGACTTCCGGGAGGCCATGTTGAATGTCCAGAGCATGCCGGGAGATGTAGTTCTCGGACTCTGGACTTCCGGGCGGCCATGTTGAGTGCCCAGAGCATGCCGGGAGACGTAGTTCTCGGACTCTGGACTTCCGGGCGGCCATGTTGGGTGCCCAGAGCATGCCGGGAGATGTAGTTCTCGGACTCTGGACTTCCGGGAGGCCATGTTGGGTGCCCAGAACATGCCGGGAGATGTAGTTCTCGGACTCTGGACTTCCGGGCGGCCAATGTTGAAGGGCGCCCTCTGCCGCCACCTGCTGGTGGAAAGCGAGTACTGCAGGCGGCCGGGGGGCGCGCATGCGCGGTGACGCCCGCGGGCGCCCTCTGCCGCCACCTACTGGTGGGAAAAGGGTACTGCAGGCGGCCGGGGGGCGCGCATGCGCGGAGACGCCCGCGGGCGCCCTCTGCCGCCACCTGCTGGTGAAAATCGAGTACTGCAGGCGGCCGGGGGGCGCGCATGCGCGGTGACGCCCGCGGGCGCCCTCTGCCGCCACCTACTGGTGGGAAAAGGGTACTGCAGGCGGCCGGGGGGCGCGCATGCGCGGAGACGCCCGCGGGCGCCCTCTGCCGCCACCTGCTGGTGAAAATCGAGTACTGCAGGTGGCCGGGGGGCGCGCATGCGCGGTGACGCCCGCGGGCGCCCTCTGCCGCCACCTGCTGGTGAAAATCGAGTACTGCAGGCGGCCGGGGGGCGCGCATGCGCGTTGGCACCCGCGGGCGCCCTCTGCCGCCACCTGCTGGTGGAAAAGGGGTACTGCAGGCGGCCGAGGGGGGCGCATGCGCGTTGGGGCCCAGGGGCGCCCTCTGCCGCCTCCTTTTGGTGGAAAACGAGTACTGCAGGCGGCCGTGGGGCCGTGCATGCGCGTTGCTTTTTATGTCGTTGTTTTTATTGCTGTGTAATTTCCTACGCTCCTAGATTTTTCTTCATATGTAAATCACACAGAATCACAGATCTTCTAGGTTGGAAGAGACCTCAAGATCATTGAGTCCAACCTCTGACCTAACACTAAAGTTTGAGCTAATTCCCCATGAAAATATTTCATTTACTTTCTTGGTTGTATTGTCCTTTCTATGTTCAAAGCTGAGGCATAAATACAGTAAATTTTGCTTCTAGAAACACCCCAGTTCTCTTGTCTGCACTCTGCATACTGTAAACTAGGGATAGGCACAAAAACAAACAAATAAATAAATAAATAAAAGAACACAGCTGCTGCTGCTCCTGCTCTCTTTCTTGTGGTTTGCCCCCTCCCCTTTCCCAGGTGATTGTGTTTGGGTGCTGGGCGGGGCCAAATGGTATAGGAGCCCCAGGCACGGCATCAGAGAGCTCCTTCTGCCCGGGCTGCTCTTTGGGGTCAGCGCTTTGTTGATGCTTCTGTTAGCTACATGCAGGGTTCTTTTGGTGGGTCAGGGTCTGGTACGATCTTTTAGAGGAAACCGATCTAGTAGTATGTGCATTTATTGCTTGAAGCTCTTTGGAGGTGATTAATTGTTATAGCACATTTATGGATAGGATGTCAATGTTATTTTGTGCGTTTGCTTTGTTGTTCTAGGTCCCTCGTGATTTTTGCAGGGTTACAGGGCAGATGTCACCAGATCTACCCCTTTTGTTGTTTTTGTTTTGTTTGATTTTTTTTTTCTTGATTTTTCTTTTTCTTTTTTGGAAGGGGGTTTGGGATTTGAGCGTCCTATTTTTTTGGGTTTGGGATTTGAGCATCTCAATTTTGCGGGTTTGGGATTTGAGCGTCTTAATTTATTGGGTTAGGGGTTTTAGGCATAGGACTTCAGGGGTTTAATGTGGTAAATAGTTTGGGTTAGGTCTGTAGGGGTTTCGAGGATGTTTAGGGATAGGGCTTGAGGCTTTTTTGTGTAAGGGCGGGAAGGGCTAGGGTTACAGTGAGTGCTGTTAAACGTAGTTCTCGAAAACTCGGCCTCTGATTGGCCGTGCTGGCTGTCCAGGGAATTCTGGTAGGTGTAGTTTTCCGGCACCAGGCTTCCGGTAGGCCGTGTTGACTGCCCAGAGCATGCCGGGAGATGTAGTTCTTGGACTCCGAACTTCCGGGAGGCCATGATGGGTGCCCATAGCATGCCGGGAAATGTAGTTCTGGGACTCCGGACCTCCGGGAGGCCATGTTGAGCGCCCAGAGCATGCCTGGAAATGAAGTTCTCAGGAACTAGGGTTGGGGTTAGGGACTAGGGCTGGGGCTAGGGTTAGAGTTTAGGGTGCGGGTTGGGGTTAGGGTTAGGGCTAGTGAATGCTGGTTCTCTGTGTTTGCAGATGACGGTGAGCGTGTTCAAACTAATTGCAGTTGAAGAAGTTTCAGTTACTTGCTTGGTGCCGTTATCAGTTCAACATTAAAAGCTGCAGCAAAAGCAAAAGGGGATTTTTGCTTCTAGAAACACCACAGGTCTCTTGTCTGCTCTCTGAATGTTTTTGAGATAAAACAGATTTTAAAAAACAAAGGAAAAAAACAAAACAAAACACAGCTGCTTCTTTTGCTCTCTTCCTACTTTCATGTGCTTTGCCCCTCCCCTTTCCCAGTTGATTGGGTTTGGGTGCTGGGCGGGGCCAAAAGGTATATGAGCCCCAGGCACGGCATCAGAGAGCTCCTTCTGCCTGGGCTGCTCTTTGGGGGCAGTGCTTTGTTTTTCCTTCTGTCCGTTGCAGGGTTGTTTAGGCAGGCTGGAGTCTATGGATTTCTGGATTTTAAGTGCTTGGAATTCACTTAGGAGAGGGATGTTTAGTAGGGGCTGCTGGCTCAGTTTGGGGCGCGGTTGTCACTGCAGTTATTTTCGTACATCCCATTTCGGCGCGGCGCCGCCCGGGCCCATTTCGGCGCGGCGCCGCCCGGGCCCATTTCGGCGCGGCGCCGCCCGGGCCCATTTCGGCGCGGCGCCGCCCGGGCCCATTTCGGCGCGGCGCCGCCCGGGCCCATTTCGGCGCGGCGCCGCCCGGGCCCATTTCGGCGCGGCGCCGCCCGGGCCCATTTCGGCGCGGCGCCGCCCGGGCCCATTTCGGCGCGGCGCCGCCCGGGCCCATTTCGGCGCGGCGCCGCCCGGGCCCATTTCGGCGCGGCGCCGCCCGGGCCCATTTCGGCGCGGCGCCGCCCGGGCCCATTTCGGCGCGGCGCCGCCCGGGCCCATTTCGGCGCGGCGCCGCCCGGGCCCATTTCGGCGCGGCGCCGCCCGGGCCCATTTCGGCGCGGCGCCGCCCGGGCCCATTTCGGCGCGGCGCCGCCCGGGCCCATTTCGGCGCGGCGCCGCCCGGGCCCATTTCGGCGCGGCGCCGCCCGGGCCCATTTCGGCGCGGCGCCGCCCGGGCCCATTTCGGCGCGGCGCCGCCCGGGCCCATTTCGGCGCGGCGCCGCCCGGGCCCATTTCGGCGCGGCGCCGCCCGGGCCCATTTCGGCGCGGCGCCGCCCGGGCCCATTTCGGCGCGGCGCCGCCCGGGCCCATTTCGGCGCGGCGCCGCCCGGGCCCATTTCGGCGCGGCGCCGCCCGGGCCCATTTCGGCGCGGCGCCGCCCGGGCCCATTTCGGCGCGGCGCCGCCCGGGCCCATTTCGGCGCGGCGCCGCCCGGGCCCATTTCGGCGCGGCGCCGCCCGGGCCCATTTCGGCGCGGCGCCGCCCGGGCCCATTTCGGCGCGGCGCCGCCCGGGCCCATTTCGGCGCGGCGCCGCCCGGGCCCATTTCGGCGCGGCGCCGCCCGGGCCCATTTCGGCGCGGCGCCGCCCGGGCCCATTTCGGCGCGGCGCCGCCCGGGCCCATTTCGGCGCGGCGCCGCCCGGGCCCATTTCGGCGCGGCGCCGCCCGGGCCCATTTCGGCGCGGCGCCGCCCGGGCCCATTTCGGCGCGGCGCCGCCCGGGCCCATTTCGGCGCGGCGCCGCCCGGGCCCATTTCGGCGCGGCGCCGCCCGGGCCCATTTCGGCGCGGCGCCGCCCGGGCCCATTTCGGCGCGGCGCCGCCCGGGCCCATTTCGGCGCGGCGCCGCCCGGGCCCATTTCGGCGCGGCGCCGCCCGGGCCCATTTCGGCGCGGCGCCGCCCGGGCCCATTTCGGCGCGGCGCCGCCCGGGCCCATTTCGGCGCGGCGCCGCCCGGGCCCATTTCGGCGCGGCGCCGCCCGGGCCCATTTCGGCGCGGCGCCGCCCGGGCCCATTTCGGCGCGGCGCCGCCCGGGCCCATTTCGGCGCGGCGCCGCCCGGGCCCATTTCGGCGCGGCGCCGCCCGGGCCCATTTCGGCGCGGCGCCGCCCGGGCCCATTTCGGCGCGGCGCCGCCCGGGCCCATTTCGGCGCGGCGCCGCCCGGGCCCATTTCGGCGCGGCGCCGCCCGGGCCCATTTCGGCGCGGCGCCGCCCGGGCCCATTTCGGCGCGGCGCCGCCCGGGCCCATTTCGGCGCGGCGCCGCCCGGGCCCATTTCGGCGCGGCGCCGCCCGGGCCCATTTCGGCGCGGCGCCGCCCGGGCCCATTTCGGCGCGGCGCCGCCCGGGCCCATTTCGGCGCGGCGCCGCCCGGGCCCATTTCGGCGCGGCGCCGCCCGGGCCCATTTCGGCGCGGCGCCGCCCGGGCCCATTTCGGCGCGGCGCCGCCCGGGCCCATTTCGGCGCGGCGCCGCCCGGGCCCATTTCGGCGCGGCGCCGCCCGGGCCCATTTCGGCGCGGCGCCGCCCGGGCCCATTTCGGCGCGGCGCCGCCCGGGCCCATTTCGGCGCGGCGCCGCCCGGGCCCATTTCGGCGCGGCGCCGCCCGGGCCCATTTCGGCGCGGCGCCGCCCGGGCCCATTTCGGCGCGGCGCCGCCCGGGCCCATTTCGGCGCGGCGCCGCCCGGGCCCATTTCGGCGCGGCGCCGCCCGGGCCCATTTCGGCGCGGCGCCGCCCGGGCCCATTTCGGCGCGGCGCCGCCCGGGCCCATTTCGGCGCGGCGCCGCCCGGGCCCATTTCGGCGCGGCGCCGCCCGGGCCCATTTCGGCGCGGCGCCGCCCGGGCCCATTTCGGCGCGGCGCCGCCCGGGCCCATTTCGGCGCGGCGCCGCCCGGGCCCATTTCGGCGCGGCGCCGCCCGGGCCCATTTCGGCGCGGCGCCGCCCGGGCCCATTTCGGCGCGGCGCCGCCCGGGCCCATTTCGGCGCGGCGCCGCCCGGGCCCATTTCGGCGCGGCGCCGCCCGGGCCCATTTCGGCGCGGCGCCGCCCGGGCCCATTACTCAGGTGGTGCTACTGAGCAGGTGAGGTAAAGGAACCGGGAACAGAGAAGTATTGCACAATGGTATGTTGCATTAGTTGTAGTGTGCGTTGTGCAGGACATGGGTATTAGGGCTTGCATGGTAGTGAATGCTGGTTCTCTGTGTTTACAGATGGGGATGAGCCTGTGTAAACTAATTCCAGTTCAAAAAGTTTCAGTTATTAGCGTGGTGATATTGTCAATTCAATATTAAAACCTGCAGAATAAGCCAAAGGCGATTTTTGCTTCTAGAATCACTGCAAATATTTGGTCTGCTCTCTGCATGCTTTTGAGATAAAGTTTATTTTAAAAAAGAAACAAAAAGAAAAACAGCTACTTTTCTTGCTCTATTTCTACTTTCTTGTGCTTTGCCCCTCCCCTTTCCCAGGTGATTGGGTTTGGGTGCTGGGCGGGGCCAAAAGGTATATGAGCCCCAGGCATGGCATCAGAGAGCTCCTTCTGCCTGGGCTGCTCTTTGGGGTAAGTGCTTTGTGTTTCCTTCAGTCAGTTGCAGGGTTCTCTAGGCAGGCTGGAGTCTATGGATTTCTGGATTTCTAAGTGGTTGGAATTCTAGATCTCTAAGTGCTTGAAATAGAGGGATATTTAGTAGAGGCTGCTGGCTCACTTTTTTTTAGCATGGCCGCATAATCTCCTGTTTTTGAGATATATTTTAATCTCTACATGTTTAAAACCACTTGTTTTAGTCCCCTGGAGAGTTACACCAGCTTGATTACATGCTACATGTGGCTTGGCAGCGTAGATGCAGCATTACCAAGAGACTGAGCAGGGTTGTATCAGAGTCACCTTTTTCATCTGCAAAGGGTAAGTCTGTGATTACTCCTGCCGGGGTTGCTGTGTGTGCATGTCTTTTTGGTGTTTGTGGAGTTGTGTTTTTTTTTTTTTTGTGTGTGTGTGTATGTTCTAAGTTTCTGGTTTTCTGAGGGGTAAACAGTTAGTGTGCTGAACGTGGTAGGCAGGTGGAGGTTGGGAGCTGCTCAGGACTGGTAGGTTTGGTTTCTAGGAGTATGCGGCATCCATCCTGTGCGATGTGACTGATTGTTGGGCGGGAACGTTCCAGCTTGTGTGTCCTAAGCAATGTAGCTTGTGTAGCGTATGTTGTGTGGCCCGGGCAGAATCTGCTGTGGCGCTGTGAGCGAAGAATCTGAGTTAGAGCTGTTGAGCAACTGAAGTAAAGGAACTGGGAAGAGAGAGGTATTGCAGCAGGTACGCTGTGGTTGTGAGGTGCCTCAGAGTGTGCTTTTCTCTCGTCTCCACAGGTGCTTTGTGCAGTCGTGGACAGGAAAGGGAAATCCTCATGTCACGAAGCACTGAGGGAAGGTGAGTGTTGTCAGCCTGGTCATCCCTTATCCGAAGCGAAGGGAAGACGCTCAGGTGTTTCCCTGTGAGGGTCCGAGGTGAGGCTGTGTGGGATAGAGGAGCAGTGTGGCAGGTGTGTGCTTGCAAGCGCAGTGGTCATTTTGTCCTTTTGTGTTCCCAGGTGGCGTGGGTGATGCTGGCCGCTCCTTTCAAGCTTGGACCTAATTTGCAGGTACAGAGGCAAGTGGCCTGCTGTTTTGAAAGGATAAAACTAAAGATGGGGTCCCTTTTGTTGTTGAGGGATGGGTGCTACTGCTGTCAGCTGAATGTTTATCTTCTGCCTGTGTTTTTCCTTTTGTTCAGGCTGAAACGCAGTGCGCAGTGCAGGACGTCTTGACCCGAGCTGCCTCTGCAGTGACTCTGGTGCGTGATGAGCAGAGGTAACTGTTGTTTTTGGGGCGCGGTTGTCACTGCAGTTATTTTCCTACATCCAATAGAGTAAAATTCCAGTTTGCCTTCTAAAGGTGCTATAAGTGGGTAAAGAGAACAGATGGAAGCGTGTGCCACGTGGGGTAGGCAAGCGGCTGAGGTACATGAGGGGATGAGAGTATGTGATTTTTTTTTTTTCTGGGGATGAAATGGAATTAATTTTGTTGGTGTATAATCTGTTCTGCTCCTAGATTTTTCTTTCAATGTGAAGAAAAGTTTGAGCTAATTCCAGGTAAGAAAGTTCCAGTTACTTGCTGGGTCGTATTGTCCTTTTAATATTCAAAGCTGCAGCAAAAGCGTGGGGATTGTTGCTTCTAGAAACACCCCAGTTTTCTTGTTTGCACTCTGCATGCTGTTGAGCTAAAGCAGACCGAAAAAAAAAATAAAAAATAAAGGAAACACACACACACACACACACAAAAAACCAACAATAACAAAAAAAAACCACCATTGGGTGACGTGTTGTGAACGCAACGATCATTTAATCCCTTTGTTTTCCCAGGTGGTGTGGATGATACTGGTTGCACTGTTGGAGCTTGGATTTGGAGAGGAACAGGTGAGCATAGTTGTATGTTGCATCAGCAGTAGTCAGCATTGTGGAGAAGGTGGGCATCATGACCAGCATGCTACTGAATGCTGGTACTGTTTTTGCAGCTGATGATGAGCCTGGCAATTGCCTAAGATGACGACCAGTGCCTGTGCATTTCTTGAGGCGGAGGGAATTTACCATGCAGCAACCTGAGAGCTAAGTTGGGGGGCACCTGGTATTTGCATATCTGGGGTGGCTAATGGGAGCTGGGACCCAGAGGAGCATGGTGCCTGCTGGCTGAATAGACTTGGTGCCACTGCGAGGGTGGTTCAGGCTGGGTCACGTTCAGGCTGCTTGTGGCTGAGTCACCAGGCTAATAGAAGCAGCGGGATTATTTTGTAGCGTGAGTGCGTGCGCCAGGCAGGACAGTTTCCTTCTGTTTGTCTGTCTTGTAGTGTTGCTTCTGCAGCGTCTGTTCTGTGCTTCTCGGGTCTTGATATCCTCCTAGCTTTTGACACTGGACTGACCAGACAGGGGACTTGGTAGCGGTGCTGAAGGGCCTCAGTGCTTGTTTTGTCATCGTGGCTCTGATCCGAGCACTTCTTGTCTTGCAGTCGCTGCTTGAAATGCAGTTCTGTTTCAGGTCTCGTGCATCGTATTCTGTTTGAGATCGCGTCTGTTTCCATCCTCACTCTTGCAGAAGTCATCTGGGCCACATCAGGAGCTCTTGCTGGGAATTGAATTCCTAAGCGTCGTCTTATGGGGTTTTCAGTCCCCATCCTTCTGGTCTCTTGTCTTGAAGGCAGGCTTTTTCGGCCTCCATCATCCCAGTTCTGGCAGTTGCTTCCAGTCGCGTGTCGTGACATTTGAGTCTCCTCTAGGGTCTGGTGCAGAGCACCTGTTCTGACTTGCTGTTGCCATAGGGCTTCCCTCCGGGGGTCTCTTTTTCTTGCGCCTTGTGTTGTGTGTTTTGTTTGTAGTGTTTGTGGCGTGGCTGTGTGTGTATGTGTTTGGTCTGGAGCTGTCCTGCCTGGCAGTTAGTGATTAATGTGGCAGTGCATGGGTGTGCTAATACATTGTCGGGAGTGTTTTGGCAAAGGCATCCGGTCTACCTCTGGGCACGTACTGAAGGGCAGCTGGCAAAGTCATCTCTGTGGCGTTTGGCAGATGTGGGGGGGGGGGAGAGTATATCTGCTTGTGAGCAGCTGCTCGCATAGTGCTTGAACGGTGTGCTTGAGGAGGTCTGTTGAATATTGAAAGCTTACAGATATGGGGTTTTGAAATTTTTATTTTTATTTCTATCCTGTCCCCCAGTACAGCGTAAAAGTTAGGAGGAACCTGTCATAGAAAAGAGCTCCATCTGGAACTGTCCAGCACTTGGTAGGCAGCTCGGTGACTGGCTTGATCTACTTCTGAGGTGCTGAGGCAAGGAGCTTCTGTTTAGAAATTATAATATTGTAAATGGGGTTCCTTGTGTTGTTGAGGGATGGGTGCTAATGCTGGCCGCTGAATGATTATCTTGTGACTGTTCTCATTTGTTTAAGGTGAAACAGTGTACAATGCGGGACTTGAGCATAGCTGCTTTCGGCAAGGTGAGCGATGAACAGATGTAGCAGGCACTTTAGGGGTGCAGTTGTCACTGCAGTTACTTAAGTACACAAAGTACAGTAAAAATCCTGTTTATATTTCAGGGGTGTTGTAGCCGGCCTAAGAGAGCAGATGGAAGCACCTGCCTCTAGGGCAGGTGAGGGAGCAGAGGTAAGGGAGCAGATGAGAGTAACTGTCCTATCTGTGCTGTGTCTTTGGATGCTGCTTAGGCCTATGCTTTTCTTTTTGTTTCACAGGTGTGTTGCACAGGCTGAGTGGGGCCAAGCTGCACTCTGAAGAGCAGCACGAGAAGGGCGGGCTGGTTGTGAGCTGGATTGGAGCAGAACTGCCAAGTAGCACGAGGTGACTGCGAAGGGTATCCATCTTGCTTTGCAGGTGCCATTGCAGGCTCTCCACAGAAGCGGTTGAGGATTTGAGAAGAGGTTGCAGATCATCGAGGAGCGATACCTGCAGGGACGGCTTGAAAACGGTATGGCTGCTTTCTCTTCTGTTTATCAGGTGTCCCAGGCAATGTGGGCTGTGATGTTAGTCTTTAGAATCGGAACAAAGCAGGTGCTGATGGCGGTCTTCTTCGGTAGGCAAAGAGTTGCCCGAAGCCCTGTCCTGTGTAGCTTGAGCATGCCTCCCTGAGGATGAGGTGTCCTTTCTATCAGATCCCAAAACTGTGTTGAAGCTGAAATGCTGTGTCTGTGTTTTGGTTGGGGTTGCACCTTGGTGAGTGTAGGGATGGGTTTTAAGTGGGTGCAGCGGAGGGCCCGGCCCCAGTGTCCTGTAGTGTGTTTTGACCCATCAGCATAGCTTTTTAGTTCTTAGCCTACTGAAGTAAGTGATTTTTCCTGTGAGTGGAATGGAATTGACTTTTTTTTTTGGTGTGTAATCTATTCTGCTCCTAGGTTTTTCTTTCTGTGTAAATAAAAGTTTGAGCTAATTCCAGCAGGAAAAGCTTCAGTTACTTGCTTGGTGGTAATGTCCTTCTAACATTCAAAGCTGCAGCGAAAGCATGGGGATTGTTGCTTCTAGAAACACCCCAGTTTGCCTGTCTGCCCTCTGCATGCTGTTGAGCTAAGCCTTATAATAAATAAGTAAATAAACCACAGCTGCTGCTCCTCCTCTTTCTGCTTTTTTTGTGCTTTCCCCCTGCACTTTCCCAGGTGATTGGCTTCAGGTTCCAGGTGGGACCTAATAGTAACTGAGTTGCAGGTATGCCATCAGAGAGCTCCTTCTGCCTAGGCTGCTCTTTGGGGGTAAGTGCTTTGGTTTTCCTTCAGTCAGTTGCAGGGTTCTTTAGGTGGGTCAGAGTCCATGGACTAATGCATTTTCAAGTAGAAACCGGTACGCATATCTTTTTTGAGGTGGTAACTGGCAGGATCTGTCATTGTAAAGCAATCTAGTAGTAGGTGCCTGTATTGCATGCAGCTCTTCCTCAGGTGAGTAATTGTTATAGCAGTGTTACGGATAGTATGGCGATGTTACTTTGTGTGTTTGCTTTGTGGTTCTGGGTTCCCTTATGATTTTTTTTCAGAATTACAGGGCTTTTTGTGAGTCTTTGCCTTTATGTCAAATCTTATCAAAGTCACAACCTTGGTGGCAAAGTGATGGAGCAGGGTTTAGGAGAAATGTATCATGGAGGCTCCTTGTGTGAGCGTGTATCTGAAAACGGCAGCAGTGGGCATGTAAGGGGTATTCTGTTTCAGGTTTAGGGACGGTTTGTTACATTTCTGGAGCTTTTGCCTGTGTGTTTGCTGTCTGTCGAGTCTTTAGACCATAAAGCCTTCTAGGCTTTATGTGCATGGAATTCACATATTTGAGGTATGTTTATGAGGGGTTGCCAGGTACGTTGTTTTTGGGAAACCGTGGGGTACGGTTTCTTGACCGCATAAGTGCAGTACTGCCAAGAGACTGAGCAGGGTCACCTTCTTCATCACTGAAGAATAAGTCTGTTTGGGCCCATTTCGGCGCTGCGCCGCCCGGGCCCATTTCTCAGTTGGAGCTACTGAGCAGGTGAGATAAAGGAGTTGGGAACAGAGAGGTATTGCACAACTGTATGTTACATCAGTAGTAGCGAGTGTTGTGCAGGAGGTGGGTGTTAGATCTGGTGTAGTGGGATGGTTAACTGAGATAGGTCACGTAGACATAAAACAGCTGAATCTTCACGAGTTGGACAAACATCGCACACAACTTGTCTGAGCCAATCAGACACAAGGACACAATATCCGTCGGCGGTTTGGGAAAGTACCGACTGTGTTATTTCGGTCGAAAGGATGAGGAAGAAGCTGATACGATAAGGACGTAGGGGGACCAATCATGAGCTTAACTTTTGTAATATGTATGAGCTAATTATATGTTAAGGAATAAAAGGCGTCTGAGCTATCCAATAAATCGAAGCTTGCTGATCACTCATAGTGAGTGTCCCTGTCTTCCTTCTGACGACAACAAATGGCGCCCGAACAGGGACCCCGCTGGCGGTGAACCTGCGAGCTACGGATCGACGGAATAAGGGAAGGAAACAGGTCCTGCAATGCAGCTCAGGAGGTGGAAGGGACGAAAATGCTGAATCCTCGCACCCGGGAGCACCTATAGAGGGTCCCGCCAGCCACGTGTCGCCGAGGTCTTGCAAAGGCTGCAACAGCGCTGACGTAAACAAAGGTATGGAGAGACAAGCGACGTATGATCTGCTATAGTGCTTTTTAGAAAAGCAGAGCACGCAGGGTATAGACTGTAAAAAGGAATTGCGGAGGGACGCGGGAAATTGAAGTAATCGCGGTGCGATGTGGGACATCCGAGATCGAGTTGCTACAGTAGACCAGAGGCATCAGTGGACAACGGCAGCTGACCCTCACTGTGTGGTGAGTCGGCACAGAGCAGAGGGGTGGACATCAGGACCCTGCAGACTGTCAGATGTAACCATGGAAGCAGCGGCGGCTGTGCTGCTTCTCTCTGGCATTCATTTTATAAGAGGTTTATCTTGCAATGCAAAAAAGACTATTCGTCCCCAGATCGGTGTTATAACTATGTTTCTGGATAAGATTCCGTGGGGTTGCCACATTCTATGGATTAGTAATGACGACTTAGCTCTATTGCGGGGCAGGAGTGCAGAGATGCAGATTACACTGCCAAATGACCACCGGCAGACTTGAGGAGACACTGCTCGGCTGCGGGGATCGGCTGCAGCGTGGACGCCCCTAGGTGCACCCTGAGCGTTTTTGCTCGGAGGGGACTCCACTCTCAGCTGCTCACCACAGGAGCAAAGATCTCCTGAAGCTGCAGACAAACAGTATGTTTTCAGCTGCTGGAGGAATACTAACTGAAGTGTTAATAATTGTATGTGTTATTCTTAAATGTCCAGGTATTTTGTGTTGAAAGTATTTGTGTAAGGGTAAGGTTTTAAAACAGTGTTGCAAGTCACTTCACGAGGAACACAATGAGAGACAATACTTGTTTGTTGGGTTATGATTCTAAATTATATTGGCCGCACGTATTGTTTGCTTATCATTCTAAATTATATTCTCGTGGTATGATTGAGGTTGTGGTATGATTGAGATTGAGATGTGCCAGAGGCCTCTGGGTGTGCAATTGTGCTGTGTGTGTGCGAGTGTGCTATGTACTGTGTTAGTGAGAGCGTGCTTATTGCCATAGTGCAGGTTGCCATAGTGCAGGCTGAAATCATAGGAAATTAGTGCCGGCAAAAAAATCATAGGAAAATGAAGGACGAAGTAGCCCTAGATTCACTACAGTGCTTTTTAGAAAAATGGGGAGTCGATTGTAAGCAACTAGCAGGACTAGTTGCGATCGGTCGAGCAAAATCATATTTCACAAGTATGGAGTCAAGGACTGGGGGCTTTGGGAGCTGAAGCAAAATCTAATAACAATCCGATGTGGAATAATGACACTGCAAAGGCTCTGCCACCTGGCATGTTTTTGATTTGCAGGGATCGTGCATGGCAAGGAATACCTGCCAACGCGTTTGGGGGTCCATGTTATCTAGGGCGACTCACATTGTTCGCCCCGGACTTACACAGTCTCTGGAACCAGAGCTTGTCGCAGAGATCCAAACGAGCTCTTAAGACTTTAGGTTCTGACTGTGATGATGGTGTAGAATTATGGGGCGCTGCTGAGAGAGTATTTGCTTCATTAGTTCCAGCATTGGGAACTGCACATGCTTTGGCTAGCATTAATAAGCTTGCTTGTTGGGCTGTTAAGCAATCAAATGTAACAACTGAAATTATTACTGAAATGGCACAAGATATGGATAGTCTTAGGCATGTTGTGTTACAAAATAGGGCTGCAATTGATTTTTTGCTTTTAGCGCAAGGACATGGATGTGAAGATTTTGAAGGAATGTGTTGTTTCAATCTTTCAGATCATGGTCAATCGATTCATGACCAGTTGAAATGGTTGATGGAGCACACAAAGAAAATTACAGTACAACCTAGTTGGCTTGACAATTGGTTGCAGTCCATCTTTGGGGGTCTGTCTAACTGGTTAGTGAGTCTATTCGAAGAGGGATTTCACTTTCTGCTTATAGTTATATTGATAAAAATAGCTGCGCGAATATTTTTTGGTTGCTTAACTAAGAAGCTTGAACAAGTCACAGAAAAGGTATTAGTAGTCCAAAATAAAAATGGGGGAATTGTAGAGGGATGGTTAACTGAGATAGGTCACGTAGACATAAAAAAGCTGAATCTTTACGAGTTGGACAAACGTCGCACACAACTTGTCTGAGCCAATCAGACACAAGGACACAATATCCGTCGGCGGTTTGGGAAAGTACCGACTGTGTTATTTCGGTCGAAAGGATGAGGAAGAAGCTGATACGATAAGGACGTAGGGGGACCAATCATGAGCTTAACTTTTGTAATATGTATGAGCTAATTATATGTTAAGGAATAAAAGGCGTCTGAGCTATCCAATAAATCGAAGCTTGCTGATGATATCACTCATATTGAGTGTCCCTGTCTTCCTTCCGTCGACAACACTCTGGCATGCTAGTGATTGCTGGTTCTCTGTTTTTGCAAGTGATAATGAACGTGTTTGACGTAATTCCATTTGAAAAAGTTCCAGTTACTTGACTGGTCGTGTTGTTATATCAATATTAAAAGCTGTAGCAAAAGCATGGGGATTGTTGCTTCTAGAAACACCCCAGGTCTCTTGTCTGTTCTCTGCATGATGTTCAGGTAAAGCAGATTTAAAAAAACAAACAAACAAACAAACAAAACAAAACAAAAAAAACCAGCTACTGCTCCTCCTGCTCTGCTCCTACTTCGTTGTGCTTTGTCCCTCCCCTTTTCCAGGTGATAGGGTTTGGATATTGGGCGGGGCCAAATGGTATATGAGCCCCAGGCATGACATCAGAGAGCTCCTTCTGCCTGGGCTGCTCTTTGGGGTAAGTGTTTTGTTTTCCTTCAGTCAGTTGCAGGGTTCTCTAGGCAGGCTGGAGTCTATGGATTTCCGGATTTCTAAGTCCTTGGAATTCACTTAACAGAGGAATATTTAGTAGAGGTTGCTGGCTCTTTTTTTTTTTTTTTTTTTTTTTTTTGATGGTGGGATGCTCTTCTTTTTTTGAGCTATATTTTAATCTCTAGATGTATAAACCTACTTGTGTAATTTTCCAGAGGACTAAAACCAGCTTCATTTCATGCTACATGTGGCTTGGCAGTTTAGATGCAGCATTACCAAGAGCCTGAGCAGGGTTGTATCAGAGTCTGCTCTTTCCTCTGCAAAGGGTAAGTCTGTGATTACCTCTGCAGGGGCTGCTGTGCGTGCACGTCTTTTTGGCGTTTATGGATCTCAGATGTTTTTTTTTTTTTTTTTGTGTGTGTGTATATTCTAAGCTTTTATTTTTTGAGGGGCAAATAGTGTGTGTGCTGAGCGTGGTTGGCAGGAGGAGGTGGGGAGCTGCTCAGGACTGGTAGGTTTGGTTTCTCAGAGTGTGCGGCAGCCTTCCTATGCGACGCGACTGATTATTGGGTGGGAATGTTCCAGTTTGTGTGTCTTAGCCATTGTAGCTTGTGTAGTGTGTGTTGTGTGGCCCAGGCAGAGTTTGCTGTGGCACTGTGAGCGAAGAATCTGAGTTAGAGCTGGTGAGCAGCTGAAGTACAGGAGCTGGGAAGAGAGAGGTATTGCAGCAGGTACGCTGTGGTTGTGAGGTGCCTCAGAGTGTGCTTTTCTCTCGTCTCCACAGGTGCTTTGTGCAGTCGTGGACAGGAAAGGGAAATCCTCATGTCACGAAGCACTGAGGGAAGGTGAGTGTTGTCAGCCTGGTCATCCCTTATCCGAAGCGAAGGGAAGACGCTCAGGTGTTTCCCTGTGAGGGTCCGAGGTGAGGCTGTGTGGGATAGAGGAGCAGTGTGGCAGGTGTGTGCTTGCAAGCGCAGTGGTCATTTTGTCCTTTTGTGTTCCCAGGTGGCGTGGGTGATGCTGGCCGCTCCTTTCAAGCTTGGACCTAATTTGCAGGTACAGAGGCAAGTGGCCTGCTGTTTTGAAAGGATAAAACTAAAGATGGGGTCCCTTTTGTTGTTGAGGGATGGGTGCTACTGCTGTCAGCTGAATGTTTATCTTCTGCCTGTGTTTTTCCTTTTGTTCAGACTGAAACGCAGTGCGCAGTGCAGGACGTCTTGACCCGAGCTGCCTCTGCAGTGACTCTGGTGCGTGATGAGCAGAGGTAACTGTTGTTTTTGGGGCGCGGTTGTCACTGCAGTTATTTTCCTACATCCAATAGAGTAAAATTCCAGTTTGCCTTCTAAAGGTGCTATAAGTGGGTAAAGAGAACAGATGGAAGCGTGTGCCACGTGGGGTAGGCAAGCGGCTGAGGTACATGAGGGGATGAGAGTATGTGATTTTTTTTTTTTTCTGGGGATGAAATGGAATTAATTTTGTTGGTGTATAATCTGTTCTGCTCCTAGATTTTTCTTTCAATGTGAAGAAAAGTTTGAGCTAATTCCAGGTAAGAAAGTTCCAGTTACTTGCTGGGTCGTATTGTCCTTTTAATATTCAAAGCTGCAGCAAAAGCGTGGGGATTGTTGCTTCTAGAAACACCCCAGTTTTCTTGTTTGCACTCTGCATGCTGTTGAGCTAAAGCAGACCAAAAAAAAAATAAATACAGGAAACACACACACAAAAAATAACAATAACAACAAAAAAAAAAACCACCATTGGCTGACTTCTTGTGAATGCAACGATCATTTAATCCCTTTGTTTTCCCAGGTGGTGTGGATGACACTGGCTGCACTGTTGGAGCTTGGACTCGGAGAGGAACAGGTGAGCACAATCGTATGTTGCATCAGTAGTGGTCAGCATTGTGGAGAAGGTGAGCAATGGGGCTGGCGTCCTAGTGAATGCTGGTACTCTGTTTTTGCAGCTGATGATGAGCCTGGCAATTGCCTAAGACGACAATCAGTGCCTGCGCGTTTCTTGAAGCGGAGGGACTTTACCATTCAGCAACCTGAGAGCTAAGCTGGGGGGCACCTGGTATTTGCATATCTGGGGTGGCTAATGGGAGCTGGGAGTCAGAGCAGCATGGAGCCAGCTGGCTGCCTAGAGTTGGTTCCACGGTGAGGGTGGTTCAGGCTGGGTCACGTTCAGGCTGCTTGTGGCTGGGTCACCAGGCTAACAGAAGAAGCGGGATTATTTTGTAGCGTGAGTGCGTGCGCCAGGCAGGACAGTTTCCTTCTGTTTGTCTGTCTTGTGTTGCTTCTGCGATGTCTGTTCTGTGCTTCTCGGGTCTTGATATCCTCCTAGCTTTTGACTCTGGACTGACCAGACAGGGGACTTGGTAGTGGTGCTGAAGGGCCTCAGTGCTTGTTTTGTCATCGTGGCTCTGATCTGAGCACTTCTTGTCTTGCAGTCGCTGCTTGAAATGCAGTTCTGTTTCAGGTCTCGTGCATCGTATTCTGTTTGAGATCGCGTCTGTTTCCATCCTCACTCTTGCAGAAGTCATCTGGGCCACATCAGGAGCTCTTGCTGGGAATTGAATTCCTAAGCGTCGTCTTATGGGGTTTTCAGTCCCCATCCTTCTGGTCTCTTGTCTTGAAGGCAGGCTTTTTCGGCCTCCATCATCCCAGTTCTGGCAGTTGCTTCCAGTCGCGTGTCGTGACATTTGAGTCTCCTCTAGGGTCTGGTGCAGAGCACCTGTTCTGACTTGCTGTTGCCATAGGGCTTCCCTCCGGGGGTCTCTTTTTCTTGCGCCTTGTGTTGTGTGTTTTGTTTGTAGTGTTTGTGGCGTGGCTGTGTGTGTATGTGTTTGGTCTGGAGCTGTCCTGCCTGGCAGTTAGTGATTAATGTGGCAGTGCATGGGTGTGCTAATACATTGTCGGGAGTGTTTTGGCAAAGGCATCCGGTCTGCCTCTGGGCACGTACTGAAGGGCAGCTGGCACAGTCAGCTCTGTGGTGTTTGGCAGATGTGGAGGTGGGAGAGTATATCTGCTTGTGAGCAGCTGCTTGTATAAGTGCTTGAATGGTGTGCTTGAGGAGGTCTGTTGAATCTTGAAAGGTTACAGATATGGGGTTTTGAAATGTTTATTCTTATTTCTTTCCTGTCCCCAGTAGAGTGTAAACCTTTGGAACCTGTCACAGGAAAGAGCTCCATCTGGAACTGTTCAGCACTGGGTAGGCAGCTCAGTGACAGGCTTGATCTACTTCTGAGGTGCTGAGGTAATGGGGCTGCTGTTTTGAAACGATAATTTGTAAATGGGGTCCCTGCTGTTGTTGAGGGATGGGTTCTAATGCTGGCCGCTGAATGATTATATTGTGACTGTTTTCATTTGTTAAAGCTGCAACACAGTGTACAACGTGGGACTTGAGCATAGCTGCTTTCGGCAAGGTGAGCGATGAACAGATGTAGCAGGCACTTTAGGGGTGCAGTTGTCACTGCAGTTAGTTAACTACACAAAGTACAGTAAAAATCCTGTTTATATTTCAGAGGTGTGTTGTAGCTGGCTTAAGAGAGCAGATGGAAGCATCTGCCTCTAGGGCAGGTGAGGGGGCAGAGGTAAGGGAGCAGATGAGAGTAACTGTCCTATCTGTGCTGTGTCTTTGGATGCTGCTTCAGCCTATGCTTTTCTTTTTCTTTTGCAGGTGTGTTGCACAGGCTGAGTGGGGCCAAGCTGCACTCTGAAGAGCAGCACGAGAAGGGCGGGCTGTTTGTGAGCTGGATTGGAGCAGAACTGCCAAGTAGCACAAGGTGACTGCGAAGGGTATCCATCTTGCTTTGCAGGTGCCATGGCAGGCTCTCCACAGAAGCGGTTGAGGATTTGAGAAGAGGTTGCAGATCATCGAGGAGCGATATGTGCAGGGACGGCTTGAAAACGGTATGGCTGCTTTCTCTTCTGTTTATCAGGTGTCCCAGGCAACGTGGGCTGTGATGTAAGCCTTTAGGATCGGAACAAAGCAGGTGCTGATGGCTGTCTTTGGTAGGCAAAGAGGTGCCCAAAGCCCTGTACTGTGTAGCCTGAGCACACCTTGCTGAGGATGAGGTGTCCTTTCTACCAGTTCCCAAAACTGTGTTGAAGCTGAAATGCTGCGTTTGTGTTTGGGTTGGGGTTGCACCTTGGTGAGTGTAGGGATGGATTTTAAGTGGGTGCAGCGGAGGGCCTGGACCCAGTGTCCTGTAATGTGTTTTAACACATCAGCATAGCCTTTTGGTTCTCAGCTTACTGAAGTAAGTGATTTTTCCTGTGAGTGGAATGGAATTGAATTCTTTTTTGGCATGTAATCAGTTCTGCTCCTAGACTTTTCTTTCTATGTAAATAAAAGCTTGAGCTAATTCCAGATGAAAAAAAAAAATAATCAGCTATTTGCTTGGTCATTTTGTCCTTTTAATATTCAAAGCTGTAGCAAAAGCATGGGGATTGTTGTGGAGGAATGGTTAAGTGAGGTAGGACACGTGGATGTTGAGCAGTTAGGAGGTCATGGGCTAGGGAGGTACCGTACTCAACTCATATGAGCCTGGGCACGTGCGCAGCCGGTTGAGAACCAATCAGGCCCAAGGACACGATGCCCTTGTGTGGTTGGGAAAGTCCCTAAGGCGGGACAGTAGCTAAAAGAGGGAGGAACTAACTGACAAGATAGGAAGGTGTTAGCCAATCCTGAGCTTAGTTTTTGCAATATGTATGAGTTGATTATGTTCGAACTAGATAAAAGGCGACTGAGCTATCCATTAAAGTTGAAGTTCACTGTTCACTCATATTGAGTGTCTGTCTTCCTTCCGTCGACAACAAATAGCGCCCGAACAGGGACCGATCTGAACGGGATTTGGATACTGCTGGCGGTGATCCTGGGCCACGGTTGGACGGAATAAGGGAGGAACCGGTCCTGCAACGCAGCCCAGGAGGTGGAAGGGACAAGAATCCCCTCACCCGTGTCGGGAAGGTGAAAGGGACGTGGAGTCCCCGCACCCGGGAGAGGATCCCGCCGGTCACGCGTCGCCGAGGTCTGAAAGGTGAAAGGGACGAAAACTTGGAGTCCCCGCACCCGCAGCTCGGAAGGTGGAAGGGAGTCCCCGCACCCGGGATGAGCCTATAAAGGGTCCCGCCGGAGAAGCGCCGCCGAGGTCTTTGCAAAGGCTGCAACCGACGTATATAAAGGTATGGAGAGACATCGGCGTATGCTTTGCTCGAATGCTTTTTAGAAAAGCGGAGCACTTCAGATATAGACTGCAAAAAGGATTTACCAGGATTATTAGCATATGGAGTAATGCAGGGTTGTTTTATCAATCCTGATACAGTTTTTGAACAAACAGAGTGGCGTAAATTTGGGGACAAATTGTTTGAAGTTATTAATGAAAATAAGGCTGCTAAAAAATTATTGAAGCCTTGGAGAGCAGTCACTAACGCCTTAGTTATACATCAGGCTGAGCAGAGAGTCGCTACTGCCGCTACAGAGCGACTGGGATTGCCGGGAAGTGTTGGAGCTGGGGATTGCCCACTGCTGCCTTCAGTGAGAACGATAACGCTGCCTCAGGGGGCTACGGGGCAGTGGGAGCCTCCCCCTCCCTCAGTCACCGCCACGAGCAGTGCTGCGCTCGGAGTTCCGCGGAATCGAACGGCAGCTGACCCTCACCGTGTGGCGAGTCGGCACAGAGCAGAGGGACGGACATCAGGACCCTGCAGCCTGTCTGATGTAACCATGGAAGCAGCGGCGGCTGTGCTGCTTCTCTCTGGCATTCTTTTTATAAGAGGTTTACCTTGCAATGAAAAAGGGATACTAACTGGAGTGTTATTAATTGTATGTGTTACTTTTAAATGTCCAGGTATTTTGTGTTGAAAGTATTTGTGTAAGGGTAAGGTTTTAAAACAAAGTGTTGCAAGTCACTTCATGAGGAACACAATGAGAGGCAATACTTGTTTGTTTGCTTATCATTCTAAATTATATTCGTGTGGTATGATTGAGGTTGTGGTATGATTGAGAGTGAGATGTGCCAGAGGCCTCTGGGTGTGTGAGTGTGCTGTGTACTGTGTTAGTGAGAGTGCATTTATTGCCATAGTGCAGGCTGAAATCATAGGAAATTAGTACTGGTCGAGCAAAATCATGTTTCACAAGTATGGAGTCATTGTGCGAAGTAGCCACTTGGAGAAACTTAAGGGAACGTACTGTTTAAAACTTTTTGATCGTAATGAGTCAATTCACAAATCCATTACTTTCTTGAAAGAGCACGTGAGAAAGAGTCAATATGGTATCAATCCTTTCAATCAATGGTTCACTGATATAATTGAAACAATGCATAGATGGTTACTGGGATTAATCAAAGAGGGATTAAGGATTTTGTTCACTGTGGTGTCAATCATCATTGCATGTAGTATTGTGATAAATGTGGTTAAAGAGTTACTTGCAAAAATGTTATAAAATGTTATAGAGATTTTGAAGTGGTGCCAGAAACAGGTACCCAGTGGATCACTGCAAAGTGGACTGAAGCAGCTTTAGAATCTGCACACGCCGAAGACGACCAGGAAGAGGTTCCTGATAATCATTCTGACAATGACGTGGGCTGTGACACCTCGACGACTATCAAGAACAGCCTTTGATCACCATCAAGTGATTAGGTTTAAGTGTGTTACTACTAAGTTGTGTTACTTACTATTAATTGTGTTACCGTTAAGTGCTTACAGTAATTGTAGTGTTATTAGGGTTAAGTTGTGTTATGTTATGTACCCTTTCAGAACATGCTTGTTTGGGGTCCCGATAGGGGATCCAAAGGAACTGAGTGAAATGTTAGCACCATACTCTGCCCGTATTACTCTGCTTAATGGATCTTTTTCTGACTGTAGGAACTGCACACGCTTTGGCTAGCATAAATAAGCTTGCTTGTTGGGCTGTTAAACAGTCAAATGTAACCACCCAAGTTCTTTCTGAAATGTCGCAAGACACGGAAAGCCTAAGGCACGCTGTGCTGCAAAATAGGGCCGCTATTGATTTCTTGTTCTTGGCTCAGGGACATGGGTGTGAAGATGTAGAAGGAATGTGTTGCTTTAATCTTTCCGACCATGGTCAGTCAATTCACGACCAGTTGAAATGGTTAAGGGATCATACACAAAAAATTGTAGTACAAGATAGTTGGTTTGAAGGTTGGCTTAAATCTGTTTTGGGGAACATGGGTGGACGGGTTTTGTTAGTTAAAGAGGGACTTTGCTTTCTACTTATAATTATATTGATTATAATTGCTGCATATGTAACCTTTAACTGCCTAACTAAGAAACTAGAGCAACTCACAGAGAAGGTATTTGTATCACAAAATAAAAATGGGGGAATTGTGGAGGAATGGTTAAGTGAGGTAGGACACATGGATGTTGAGCAGTTAGGAGGTCATGGGCTAGGGAGGTACCGTACTCAACTCATATGAGCCTGGGCACGTGCGCAGCCGGTTGAGAACCAATCAGGCCCAAGGACACGATGCCCTTGTGTGGTTGGGAAAGTCCCTAAGGCGGGACAGTAGCTAAAAGAGGGAGGAACTAACTGACAAGATAGGAAAGTGTTAGCCAATCCTGAGCTTAGTTTTTGCAATATGTGTGAGTTGATTATGTTCGAACTAGATAAAAGGCGACTGAGCTATCCATTAAAGTTGAAGTTCACTGTTCACTCATATTGAGCGTCTGTGTCTTCCTTCCGTCGACAACAGATTGTAGCCTCTAGAAACACCCCAGTTCGCCTGTCTGCACTCTGCATGCTGTTGAGCTAAGCCATATAAATAAGGTAATAAAACCACAGCTGCTGTTCCTGTTCTTTCTGCTTTTTTTGTGCTTTCCCCCTGCACTTTCCCATGTGATTGGCTTCAGGTTCCAGGTGGGACCTAATAGTAACTGAGTTGCAGGTGTGCCATGAGAGAGCTTCTTCTGCCTGGGCTGCTCTTTGGGGTAAGTGCTTTGTTTTTCCTTCAGTCAGCTGCAGGGTTCTTTAGGTGGGTCAGAGTGTATGGACTGATGCATTTTCAAGTAGAAACCGGTACGCATATCTTTTTGAGGTGGCAACTGGCAGGATCTGTCATAGTAAAGCAATCTAAGTAGTAGGTGCCTGTATTGCATGCAGCTCTTCCTCAGGTGAGTAGTTATTACAGCAGTTTTACGGATAGTATGGCGATGTTATTTTGTGTGTTTGCTTTGTGTTTCTGGGTCCCTTATGATTTTTGCAGAATTACAGGGCTTTTTGTGAGTCTTTGCCTTTATGTCAAATCTTATCAAAGTCACAACCTTGGTGGCAAAGTGATGGAGCAGGGTTTAGGAGAAATGTATCATTGAAGAGCCCTGTGTGAGCATGTATCTGAAAATGGCAGCATTGGGCATAAAAGCGGTGGTCTTTCTCAGGGTTAGGGGCGGTTTGTTATATTTCTGGAGCTTTTGCCTGTGTGTTTGCTGTCTGTCGAGTCGTTAGACCATAAAGCCTTCTAGGCTTTATGTGCATGGAATTCACATATTTGAGGTATGTTTATGAGGGGTTGCCAGGTACGTTGTTTTTGGGAAACCGTGGGGTACGGTTTCTTGACCGCATAAGTGCAGTACTGCCAAGAGACTGAGCAGGGTCACCTTCTTCATCACTGAAGAATAAGTCTGTTCGGGCACATTTCAGCGCAGCGCTGCCCGGGCACATTTCTCAGTTGGAGCTACTGAGCAGGTGAGTTAAAGGAACCAGGAACAGAGAGGTATTGCACAATGATATGTTGCATTAGTAGTAGTGAGCGTTGTGCAGGAGGTGGGTATTAGCTCTGGCATGCTAGTGAATGCTGGTTCTCTGTTTTTGCAAGTGATGATGAACCTGTTTGACGTAATTCCATTTGAAAAAGTTCCAGTTACTTGACTGGTTGTGTTGTCCTTTTAATATTAAAAGCTGCAGCAAAAGCATGGGGATTGTTGCTTCTAGAAACACCCCAGGTCTCTTGTCCTCTGCATGTTGTTCAGGTAAAGCAGATTTAAAAAAAAAAAAAAAAAGAAAATGAAAATCTGCTGCTCCTGCTCTGCTCCTACTTTCTTGTGCTTTGTCCCTCCCCTTTACAATGTGATTGGGTTTGGGTGCTGGGCAGGGCCAAATGGTATATGAGCCCCAGGCATGGCATCAGAGAGCTCCTTCTGCCTGGGCTGCTCTTTGGGGTAAGTGTTTTGTTTTCCTTCAGTCAGTTGCAGGGTTCTCTAGGCAGGCTGGAGTCTATGGATTTCCGGATTTCTAAGTGCTTGGAATTCACTTAACAGAGGGATATTTAGTAGAGGTTGCTGGCTCACTGTTCTTTGCGATGGTGGGATACGCTTCTGTTTTTTGAGCTATATTTTAATCTCTAGATGTACAAGCCTACTTGTGTAATTTTCCAGGGGACTAAAACCAGCTTCATTTCATGCTACATGTGGCTTGGCAGTTTAGATGCAGCGTTACCAAGAGCCTGAGCAGGGTTGTATCAGAGTCTGCTCTTTCCTCTGCAAAGGGTAAGTCTGTGATTACCTCTGCAGGGGCTGCTGTGCGTGCACGTCTTTTTGGCATTTATGGATCTCAGATGTTTGGTTTTTTTTTGTGTGTGTATGTTCTAAGGTTTTGTTTTTTTGAGGGGCAAATAGTGTGTTTGCTGAGCGTGGTTGGCAGGAGGAGGTGGGGAGCTGCTCAGGACTGGTAGGTTTGGTTTCTCAGAGTGTGCGGCAGCCTTCGGGTGCGATGCGACTGATTGTTGAGTCTCTCCTTGGGTCTGCTGCAGAGCACCTGTTCTGACTTGCTGTTGCCATAGGGCTTCCCTCTGGGGGGTCACTTTTTCTTGTGCCTTGTGTTGTGTGTTTTGTTTTAGTGTTTGTGGCGTGCCTGTGTGTGTATGTGTTTGGTCTGGAGCTGTCCTGCCTGGCAGTTAGCAATGACAGCTAACGTGGCAGTGCATGGGTGTACTAATACATTGTCCGGACTGTTTTGGCAAAGACATCCAGTCTGCCTCTGGGCACGTGCTGAAGGGCAGCTGTCACAGTATATCTGTTTGCGCACAACTGCTTGTTTACCTCTATTCATTTAATAAATTGTAAAATTTAATTGCAATCCAATTTGGGACCCAGTCATGTATGACAACTGGGGGCTTGTCCGGGAGGGCTTTGGTTCCTGAATTCTTACTTTATCTAGGAGAGGCGCCCCACCATTTGGTGGCTGCTGTTCAAGTCAGGTCGGGACTAATGGCGTCTTGAACCTGAATAAAGGTAAGCAAAGGTTTTGATTTTTTTTTCAGTTCCCTTGCTGGCTGCAGCACTATATTTTGCCCGTAAGTCTGCGTGTGAAGATCTGAATGAAGACAATGGAGTCATAAGCGTTTAAAGCGTATACTGTTCTGTTGGGTGGGTTTCGGTTGCCTGTGTGTGTGTAAGAGTGTGACTGAGACGGAATTGAGTTCCGAAGCAATTGTGGAGGTCTTCTAACCACGGTTCCAATCTCCCACGAGGGACTTGGCCAGTGAAGGAACGAAGGGATTCCTATAGGATTTGTGGGTGGGTGATAGATCTTAAATCCTCTGTAAGACACTCTTATTAAGGTAACCAAGGGCTGTGGGAATTGGCACAGTAACATTCCT
>NC_139069.1:56756-86006 GCF_965140915.1 Aythya marila
CCCCCAGCAGCCTCCGGCACAGCCGCAGCCCGGGCCCGGCGCGGCCCAGCGCCGCCAGCAGCAGCAGCAGCAGCGCCCGGCGCGGCCCCATGGCCCCAGCCCGGCCCCGGCCCGGCCCCGGCCCGGCCCCGGCGCCTTTAAGGGCCCGGCCCCAGCCCCGGTTCCGCTCCCGGTTTCGGTCCCGAGGCCTCCGGGAAGCCCCTTGGGGGGGTTGGGGGACTACAAGTCCCGGCGTGCACTGCGAGGGGAGGGGGCGGTGCGCATGCGTAGGGAGGGAGGGGAGGGAGGGGAGCATGCGCGGAGCGCTCCGGGAGCACCGAGGGGAGGGGGGGAGAGGGGGAGAGCGCGGTGCGCATGCGCGGGGTGAAATCCCCGAGGGGAGGGGGAGTGGAGTAACAAAGTAGGGCGCATGCGCAGGGTGAAATCCCCGGTGGGAGGGGGAGCGGAGGGAAAGGCCGCGCGCATGCGCAGTGCGTGGAGAGCCTGAGGGGCGGGCGGGAGGGGAATCCCGGGGGGAGCGCAGTGCGCATGCGGAACACCACCGGGTTCTGTGAGGGGAGGGGGAGGTCGCTCCCCGCGCATGCGCAGCGCCCCCCCCACTTCCCCCCCCCCATCCAAGATGGCGCTGGTGTCGGCGGACTCGCGCATCGCGGAGCTGCTCGGGGAGCTGCACCAGCTCATCAAACAGACACAGGTGGGGGGTTGGGGGGATTTGGGGGGGTCCTGAGGGGGTTGGGGGGGATCTGGGGGGGCTGAGGGGGCCCTGAGGGGATCTGGGGGGGCTGAGGGGGTCCTGAGGGGATTGGGAGAGTCCCGGGGGGGGTTGGGGGTTTATGGGGGTCTTAGGGGGCATTGGAGGGGTCCTGAGGGGATTTGGGAGGGGGTTGGGGGCTCTGGGGGGTCCTGAGGGGGGTCTGAGGGGATTTGGGGGGCTCTGGGTGGGGTTGGGGGGGCCTTATTGGGGTCCTGAGGGGTTTTGGGGTGCTCCCCCCCAGGAGGAGCGGTCCCGCAGCGAGCACAACCTGGTGAACATCCAGAAGACGCACGAGAGGATGCAGACGGAGAACAAAAGTGGGATTTTGGGGCCATTTCAGGGGGATTTGGGTCTGGGGGAGGGATTTGGGGGCATTTGGGGGAACTTCAGGACATTTGGGGGGGGGTGGGGGGATTTAGGGGCAGGGTTTTGGGGTCTGGGGGCAGTTTGAGGCCAGTGGTTGGATTTGGGCCATTTTGGAGCAATTTAAAGTTGATTTTTGGGGCAATTCGGCCGTGGGTTGGGGCCGGGAAGGTTTTAGGGCAATTCGGGGTGATTTTGGGGCCAGGGGAGGGGTCCTAACGCCCCCTTTTCTCCCCCCCAGTCTCCCCCTATTACCGCACGAAGCTGCGGGGCCTCTACACCACCGCCAAGGCGGACGCTGAGGCCGAGTGCAAGTAAGGGGGGGGGACGGACCCGATTCCGCCCTTTTCTGCCCCAAAAATAGCCGGGTTCAGCCCCCGCACCCCGTTAATTTTGCTCCCCCCAGCATCCTGCGGAAGGCACTGGACAAGATTGCCGAGATCAAGTCATTGCTGGAGGAGCGCCGCATCGGTACGGCCTCAAAACGGCCTGAATTCACCCCAAAATCAGTCCCCAAACCACCCTGAATCCCCTTCTCACACTTTGACCCCCAAACCCGCTCAAAACTGGCCCCAAATCCATCCAAATCTGCCCAAAAATCCCCTGAAAACCGCCCCAAATCCCCCCCCCAATCCCATGTCAATTCCGACCCCAAATCCTTTCAAATTCCCCCCAAAACACCCCAAACGCCGTCACCGCCCCCAAATCCCCCCAAATTTTCCCCAAATTCCCGCAAATCCCCCAGCACGCAGCGGAAAACCCCAGGTTCCCCCCACTGGTCCCAAATCAGAGCCAAAATCCCCCAAACTTCCCCCAAATCAGCGGTCTGTTGCCTAAAATCCCCTGAAGCACACCCAAAACGTGCCTGGGTTTTCCCAGGACGTGTCCCGAACCCAAAGTATCCCCAAACTTCCCCAAAATGTACAAAAAACGCACTTTCAGAATCCTTTTAATGCTTTTCAAACCCTTTAATGCTCCCAGAGCATTTAAACGCCCCCAAAACCTTCTAAATTCCTCCCAAATCACTTGAAACCCCCCAAAACACCCCAAAATCCCCCCCACCCCCTGCCCCACCCCAAACCAAGCCCATAGCCAAAAGCCACGCCCCCAATGTGCCCTGCCCACTCAAAGCCACGCCCCCAACCTCTAGCTCCGCCCCAGTGGCCAAGGTCACCCCAAACCCCACCCATATCAAGCCACGCCCCCACGAGCCCCTGCCCACTTAAGCCCCACCCCCTGATGGTGTCCCCGTCCTCTCTAGCCCCGCCCCCATGGCCAACATCTCCCCACCCCGTCCCCGCCCCCAAACCCCACCCACCTCAAGCCCTGCCCACCGCGGGATGCTCCTCCCCCTTCAGCCCCGCCCCCTAAACGTGGCCCCGCCCCCTGGCAGCGGCCAAGATCGCCGGCATCTACAGCGACGCGGAGCCCCCCCGGAAGACGATGCGGCGCGGGGTGCTGATGACGCTGCTGCAGCAGTCGGCCATGACGCTGCCCCTCTGGATCGGCAAGCCCGGAGACAAGTGAGCGGGGGGCGGGGACACCCGGGGACACGCCCCCAGAAAGCCCCGCCCCCCTCGGGCACGCCCTGTTAGGCCCCACCTCCCGGTAGGGACATAGAGCTGGGCTCTGGTGGGCTCCCTGACTCTGTAAAGCCCCGCCCACCCGGGAGCCCTGCCCACTTTGAAGCCACACCCAGCGAGGGCCCCACCCATCTAAGCCCCGCCCCTCGGCGGCCACACCCTTTTAAGCCCCACCTCTCGTCATTTTCCTGGGGCACTCCATTTCCCCTGCCCCTTTAGGCTCCACCCCCAGGGCCACACCCACACCATCCCGCCCACTTGAGTCTCCACCCCTTGAGGCCCCGCCTTCTGAGGCCCCGCCCCCTTTATCCCCACCCCCCTCCCCACTGCCCCACCCTGGGCTCCCCCTGGGACCCCGCCCCCCTCAGGCCCCCCCCACTTGGAGGCCCCTCCCACCCGGAGGCCCCGCCCACCCCACGAGGCCCCGCCCCCTGCCCCCAGGCCCCCCCCGCTGTGCGGCGCCATCCCGGCGGCCGGGGACTACGTGGCCAAGCCCGGGGACAAGGTGGCCGCCAGGGTGAAGGCGGTGGACGGCGACGAGCAGTGGATCCTGGCCGAGGTGGTGAGCTACAGCCACGCCGCCAACAAGTGCGTTTTGGGGCGAAATCCGGGGGTTTTGGGGCCCGGGGGTGGTTCGGGGGGGTTGGGGGCGGTGTGTGGGGGGATAGGGGGAGGTTACAGGGGGTTGTGGGGGGGTTGGGGAGAGGTTCTGGGGCGTTGAGGGGGTTTTGGGAAGGTTTGTGGGGTGGATTTGGGGAATTCCAGGGTTTTGGGGTGGTTTGGGGGTGATTTTTGGGTCTTTCAGGGCCACTTGGGCACATTTTGGCGCAGTTTTGAAGGGATTTTGGGGTCTGTTTGAGCATCTTCAGGGACTTTTGGTGGTTTCGGGTCCCTCTGGGATGATTTTTGGGATGTTTTTGGGGCCGTTTTGGGTTTGGGGCTGTTCCTGGGGGGCTCCTGGGGTGGTTTTGGGTCCTTTTGGGTTGGTTTCGGGGCTTTTGGGGGCCAGCTGAGTCTCCTCCGCACCCCCCCAGGTACGAGGTGGATGACATCGACGAGGAGGGCAAGGAGTGAGTGCCCCGACCCCAAACCCCCCGGGTCTGTCCCCAAATTCCTGGGTCTGACCCCAAACCCTTCTCTTGACCCCAAATCCCCGTTTCTCCCCCCAAACCCCCTCCCATTACCCCAATCTCCCCGTTTCTCCCCCCAATCTCCCCGTTTCTCCCCCCAATCTCCCCGTTTCTCCCCCCAATCTCCCCATTTCTCCCCCCAATCTCCCCGTTTCTCCCCCCAAACCCCCTCCCATTACCTCAGTCTCCCCGTTTCTCCCCCCAATCTCCCCGTTTCTCTCCCCAAACCCCCTCCCCTTACCCCAATCTCCCCGTTTCTCCCCCCAATCTCCCCGTTTCTCCCCCCAAACCCCCTCCCATTACCCCAGTCTCCCCGTTTCTCCCCCCAATCTCCCCGTTTCTCCCCCCAAACCCCCTCCCATTACCCCAGTCTCCCCGTTTCTCCCCCCAATCTCCCCGTTTCTCCCCCCAATCTCCCCATTTCTCCCCCCAATCTCCCCGTTTCTCCCCCAAACCCCCCAGGCGCCACACGCTGAGCCGGCGCCGCATCATCCCGCTGCCGCAGTGGAAGGCCAACCCCGAGACCGACCCCGAGGCGCTGTTCCAGAAGGAGCAGCTGGTGCTGGCGCTGTACCCGCAGACCACCTGCTTCTACCGCGCCCTCATCCACGCCCCCCCGCAGCGGGTGCGTACCCGATTTTGCCTTTTTTCACCCCAAAATATTTGTAGGTCCCCAGCTGGAGTGTTGCTCTGTGGGGAGGGGGCGGGTGCTGGAGCGGTGGAACCTGTGGGGCTGCCCCCCTGGGAATGGGGGGGTTGGGGGGTGCGGTGGGGCCCTATGGGGTCTCTATGGGGTCTCTGTGGGGTCTCTGTGCGGTCTCTATGGGGCTCTGTGGGGCTTTATGGGGCTTTATGGGGGTCTTTGGGTCCTTATGGGGTCCCGGGGTCCCTATGGAGCAGGCCGTATTTCCTCTCAGCACCCTCTTCCTTAACAGCGGGTGGGTACGGCCTCCCCCCGCCCCCAAACATGCTGTTTTTCACCCCAAAATGTTGCCCCCGCAGCCGCAGGACGACTACTCGGTGCTGTTCGAGGACACCTCGTACGCCGACGGCTACTCGCCGCCCCTCAACGTGGCGCAGCGCTACGTGGTGGCCTGCAAGGAGACCAAGAAGAAGTGAGGAGGGGGCTTTGGGGGCGCGGGGGAAATTTTGGGGGGCCCGGTGCTCGTTTTTGGGGGTCCTGGGGGTCTTTTGGGGACCGTTTTGGGGCCCTCTGAGGCCGTTCTGGGGTCTTGGCGGCCATTTTGTGATCCCCAGCAGCCATTTTGTGGTCCCTCAGACCCCATTTGGGGACCGCTCAGAGACAATTTTTGGGATTTTACCCATGGGAGACTATTTTGGGATCACTCCAACGCAATTTTGGGATCCTTGGGAGCTATTTTGGGGTCTTGGCAGCCTTTTTGTGACCCCCCGGCAGCCATTTTGGGGCCCCTCTGACCCAATTTGGAGACCCCAAAGATACAATTTTGGGGATTTTCCCCCTGGATGACTACTTTGGGATTGCTTAAGCACCGTTTTGGGGTCATGGTGGCCACTTTGGGACTTTCTTTGTGGCCAGTTTGGCCCTTTTTACCCTCGTTTTAGGACCATTCTTATTAAAAGCTTTGGGGACACCCCATGCTGCCTCCAGCTCCATTATTGCCTCATTTGGGGGGGGTGGGGGGACCCCCAGCCACAATTTGGGGCGGTTTGGGATCTTAGGGGGATTGGGGATGGATGGGAGGGTTTTGGGGTGCGTTACGGGTGATTTGGGGGGATTACAGGGGCCTGGGGGTGGTTTTGGGGTGGTTGGGGGCTTTAGGGGTAATTGAGGAGGCTTGGGGGGTATTTGGGGGGGGGGGTTGGGGTAGTTTGAGGGTATTGGATATTTTTAGGATGATTGGGTGGGTTTTGGGGTGTTTTTGGGCTACTTTGTTTTTTTTCTGGGGTGGTTTCAGGGCTTGGGGGGTGATTTTGGGGTGGTTTGGGGGCTTGGGGGGTGCTTTGACGAGGGTTTGAGGGCTTTTGGGGTGATTTAGGAGGCTTTAGGGTTGTTTTCGGGGTGGTTTGGGGTAGTTTGGAGTGTTCCGAGTTCTTTTTGGGGTGGTTTTGGGGCAATTTGGGGGATTTCGTGGCCCTTGGGAGCCTGGCAGACCCCATAACCTCCCCCCCCGGCCCCACAATTGACTCTTGACTTGACTCTGAAGTCCCCAGACCCGTGGGGGCGGAGCCTGCCGTGGCCCCGCTCTCTGCCTTTATTAAGAATAAATAAATTAAGATGTGCAGGAGGGGGCGGAGCCTCGGGCAGGCCCCGCCCCCCAGCGCAGCAGCAGCTCATCTGTCCAGTGACCCTGGAGGGAGGGGCAATGACGTCACAGGTGGGCGGGGCATGCAGTAGGGGGCATGGCTGGGGGTGTGGCTCACCAGCTCGGGGTCCTCCAGCCCCGCCTCCTCCTCATCGTCGTCATGGTAACCGTGGTAGTGGCGAATCAGCTCCCCCCACAGCACGTCCTGCTGGCAGCTGGTGGCAGTTGCCGGGTAAATGGGCTGCCCTGGCAACAGGCCCCGCCCCTGGCAATAGGCCACGCCCCCTAACAACATCCCCATAGCAACAGCAGTGTGGCCTAGTGGACACGCTGAAGCCTATCCCTAGCAACAAGCCCCGCCCCCAGCAACTGACCACGCCCCCTAGCAACACCCCTAGCAACAGCTGCGCGGCCTAGTGGACAGGCTGAAGCCTGCCCCTAGCAACTGCCCATCCCCTTAGCAACCACCCCGTCGCCACGGCAACCGCCCCGTTGCCATGGCAACTCACCCGGGGCAGGCCCCGCGCAGGGGCAGCAGCTCGCGGGGTTCGTCCCGCAGGAAGTGCGGGGCCAGGCACAGGGCGTGGGTCACCGCCGGACAGCCAGGCCTCGGGCAGCGCAGTGGGGCGGAGTCAGGGCCCTGGGGGCGGGGCCAGGCTCAGGAGGGTGGGGCCAAGCCAAAGGGGCGGGGCCAGACCCGGGGGCAGGGCCTGGCACCACCCAAGCCCCGCCCCCCCATGCAGGGTAGGCCACAGAGGGCACAGGGAGGGGGCATGGCCAGGATCAGGGGGCGTGGCCAGGTGCAAAGGGAAGAGCCACGCCCCATCCAAGCCCCGCCCCCCTTACCTCACAGGGCAGCCCGCAAAGGCTGCAGTCGCCGGGGGGCGTGGCCAAGGCAGCTGGGGGCGTGGCCTTCCTCCTCGGAGGGCGTGGCCTCAGCCCACGGGGATCCACCTCGACAGTGATGTGGGGGGGCGGGGCGGGGCCGGGGGCGGGGTCAGGCGGGGGGCGGAGCCAGCGGAGGCGCAGGGGGAGGCGGCTCCAGGGCGGGGCGCGCAGGAGGCGGGGCAGCAGCCGCAGGGCGAAGGCGATTGGCTGCTCCCGGCGGCGCCGCGGCGACACGGCCGGCAAACGGCGAGAGGCCGCAGGGTGCTGCCACGCCCACTCGAACTGTGGGGGGCGGGGCCGTGGCGTTAGGGGGGGTGGCCAAGGCTCAGGGGGCGTGGGGATGAATAAGGGTGGTGTGAAGGGGGTGGAGTCGGGGGTTTGGGGGCGTGGCCAGGGGATTTAAGGGTGGGGTCAGGGTTCTGGGGGCGTGACCAGGACCTGGGGGTGGGGTCACGGAGTTTGGGGCGGGCTGAAGGCTTGGGGGGCGTGGCCAGGGGTTTGGGGACGGGGTCAGGGCCTTGGGGCGGGGTCAGGTATTTGGAGGGTGGGGCCAGTGCTTCAGGGGCGGGGCCAGGGTTTGTTGGGGGCGTGGTCACGGCTTTGGGGGCGTGGTCAGTACATTGGGGGTGGGGTCAGGGCATTGGGGGAAGGGGGAAGTCGAAAGGGGGCGTGGTCAGGGCATTGTAGGCGGGCTCTGTGCCTGGTGGGCGGGGCTAGAAACGAGGAGGCGTGTCCAGAACCCCAAAGGGGCGTGTCCTCACCCTCAGCGCTGCCACGTCGGACGGGAAGCCGTGCACGTAGAGCTCCATCTCCCTGCGGAAATGACGTCAGCGCCTCCCCCAGCCCCTCCCCGACCCCCCAAATTCCCTTTCCCCTCTCCCCCTCGGCTCCTCCCCCACCAGGGCCCGCGGCCGCTCGTCCTCCGGGCCCCCCCGCGCCGCCGCCCCGCGTTGTGCTGCCGCAGGCGCCGCTCCGGGTCCAGCGTGAAGCCGACGTAGGCCCCGCCGCGGGCCCCGGGGGCGGCGGAGCGCAGCAGGTACACGGCCCGCAGCGACATCGCCCCGCTTCTGCTTCCGCCACGCCCCCCACAAGCCACCGCGCGGCGGCGCTTCCGGCCGGCAGCCGCGTTGCTAAGCGACCGCCCCCACTTCCGGTCACCCTCCGCCCCCTCCCACTTCCGCCTCTCTCACCCGTTGTCCCGCGCCGTTCCCCCATTTCCGCCACACCTCCCACAACCCCCCGCGCGGCGCCTCTCCCGCCCCCTCGCCCGTTGCTAAGCAACGCCCCCTCCGCTTCCGCTTCCTCCCCTCCGTTGCTACGCGACCTCCCCCGCCCCGCCCCCTCCGCCTCTCCCCGCCCTCTGATTGGCTGTAGTGCCCCCGTGGGCGGGCTTTTCCCGTCCCGCCGCCTCCTCCCATTGGCTGCCCGCCCCCGGGCCCTTTCCGGGGCCATGGCGGAGCCGGAGCTGAGCGCGGAGGCGCTGCGGGAGCGGCTGCGGCGGGAGCTGGGAGCGGAGCACGTGGTGGGCGGGGGGGGAGGGGAAATAACGGGGGTGGGGGGCGAGCGGCAGGGCCGGGGGGGCTCCGTCAGGCCCCGGCAGGGCTCTGAGGGGCTTTATGGGCCCCCGGAAGGGCTCGGGGGGGCTCTGTGGGGCCGGAATGGGCTTTAGGGGGCGTTAGGGGCTGCGCTGGGCGTTAGTAGGCCTCTGCAGGGCTCTATAGGGCCTTAGCAGGCCTCAGGGGGTCTCTGTAGGGCCTTAAGAGAGGCTCTAATGGGAGTTACGGGGCTGCACTGGGTGTTAATAGGCCTTAGTGGGTCTCTACAGGCATCAGGAGACCTCATTAGGCTTTAATTAGCCTCTCTGGACCTCATTAAGCCTCATTAGGCCGCCCCAGGCCTTATTGGGCCTTTGTAGCCCTGGCTAGGCCGCAGGAGGCCTCAGTAGTAGGATTCTACTCATTAGGCCTCATTAGTAGGTGCTAATTAGCCTCTGCGGCCCTAATTAGGCCTCGTTAGGCTGTCCCAAGACTCAGGAAGCTTTGGGAGACCCCAGCAGCTCCCTACAGCCCTCATTAAAGGCCTCCAGCCCTCGTTAAACCCTTGTTAGGCTTTAATTACCCCTGGGGATGCCTAATTAGGTTTAATTAGCCCTAATTAGCCCTCCGTTTGTCCCCGCAGGAGGTGGAGGACACCACGGCCGCCCGCTGCGCCGCCAGCTTCCGCGTGCTGGTGGTGGCGTCCGCCTTCCGCGGCAAGGGGCTGCTGCAGCGGCACCGGTAGGTTTTTGGGGCAATTTCCCGGGCTTTTGGGGTTTCCTTTTCTTTTCTTTTTGACCGATTTTGTCCCGTTTTTGCCGTTTTCAGGCTGGTGAACGAGGCGCTGGCGGCGGAGCTGGGCCGCATCCACGCCCTGGAGCAGCGAACGCTCACCCCCGAGCAGTGGGCGGCGGCGCAGGGGGGGCAATAAAGGGGGCGGCCAATTAGGGGCCCCTCCCCCTAATTAAGCTCTTCCCCTGATTGAATATTTAAAGAGGTTAGGCTCCTCCCACTAATAAAGCTCCTCCCCTAATTAAATATTTCAATAGCATAAGCCCCTCCCCCAATTAAGCTCCTCCCTCTAATTAAGCCCCACCCCCAATTAAGCCCCTCCTCTAATTAACTCCCCAATTAACCCCTCCCATCCAAAACCCATTACTCCTTCCCCCAATTAACCCCCCAATTAACCCCTTCCCCCAACGAAGACCCCGCCCATTTTGGCCCCGCCCCCTATTGGCCCCGCCCCCTCCTCATTCCCTGGGGGGAGGGGGGAGTGCCGCAGCCCCTCCCCCACACGCGGGGAGCTGCAGGGCGGGGGAGGGGCACCTGCACAGGTGAGGGGGGCGGGGCCAAAAGGGGGCGTGACCACAAGGGGGCGTGGCCACACCCCGGAAGCGGGAAGCCGGCAATCCCGGAACCCGGATCGCAGCGGCCGGAGCCCCCTCGCCCTTCCCCCCTCATCTTCCTCCCCCCAACATGGCCGCCGCCGCCCCCCCCCTGCTGGGGCTGGGGCTGGGGCTGGGCCTGGGGCTGGGGGCAGCCGCGGGGCTGTGGCGGGCGCGGGAGAGGGAGGAGAGGGAACGGCCACGGGCAGCGTTCAGGGCCAGGATGGCGGCACACAGGGGGGGTGAGGGGGGAGGGGGAGGGGGGGTGAGGAGGGGGAGGGGGGGTGGGGAGGGGTGGGGAGGGTGGGGGAGGGGGGAATGGGGGAGGGAAGGGGGAAAGGGGGGAGGAAATGGGGGATTTTGGGGGGGGGGAGGGGAAATGGGGAGGTGGAGGGGAGGTGAGGGGTGGGGAGGGGGAAAGGGGGAAGGGGAGGGGGGTCGGGGGGAAAACGGGGGGATTTTGGGGGTTTTGGGGGGGAAATGGGGAGGGGTGGGGGAGGGGAGGCGCAGGGGGAGGGGCCGGGAGCAGGTGCAGGGAGCAAAGAGCGAGGGGGCGGGGCTTCGCTCATGTGGGCGTGGTCTCACGCATGGGAGCGACCAATGGGGGAAGACGGGGCATGACCTCGACATGGGGGGAGGGGGCGTGGCCTCGCCGTGTGGGCGTGGCCTCCCGACGCCCCGCCCACCCACCCCCCTCCCCAAGGCTGTGGCGAGCGCCTGGAGAACACCATGGAGGCCCTGGAGAAGTGAGTGGGCGGGGCTTCCGCACTGACCACGCCCACCCTGACCACGCCCCCCACCTTGAACACGCCCACCTTGACCATGAGGACCTTGAATTAAGCTCCTCCCCCAATTGAAGCCCACCCCAATCAGGCTCCTTCCCCCCAATTAAGCCCCCCCCCAATTAAGCCCCTCCTCCCATTACCTGCCCCATTAAACCCCTCCCATACCAAACCCACCCCCATTAATCCTCCCCCCCAATTAACACCCCAATTACCACGTCCACCCTGACCACGCCCCCACCTCTGACCACGCCCCCTCTAACCACGCCCCCACCCCCGGCCACGCCCCCCAGCGCGGTGGCACAGGGCGCGGAGCTGCTGGAGCTGGACGTGCGGCGCACGCGGGACGGGGCCGTGGTGCTGAGCCACGACCGGGGGCTGCGGCGCCAGGCGGGGCTGGACCGGGACCTGGCCCAGCTGGACTACCAGGTGGGACCCCAAAACCGCCGCGATTCGCCCCGAAACGGGGTAAAGAGTCCCGATCCGCAAGGGTTTGGCCCCAAAACTGGCCCCGTCCGCAGGAGCTGCCGCCCTACCGGGAGGAGCTGGAGGTGACGTTTTCACCAGGTGAGGGGATGGGGGGGATTTGGGGGGAATTGGGAGGATTTGGGGGGGGATTTGAGGAGAATTTGGGTGGGATTTGGGGGAATTTGGGGGGATTTGGTGCAGATTTGAGGGTTGATAGAGGGCGAGAATTTGGGTGGATTCATGGGGATTTTGGTGCCGATTCGGGCCAGGCGTTGACCTGGGGGGTGCTGCCGGGGGGTCTTTGGGGCCGATCACCCCCCTACACCCCATTTACCCCCCATTTACCCCCATTTACCCCCCATTTACCCCCCCCCCACCCAAGGGTGCTTCTCGCGGGGCCGTGACCGCTGCATGCCGCTGCTGGCCGAGGTCTTCGCCCGCTTCCCCGGGGTGCCCGTCAGCATCGAGATCAAGGACGATGACGACGAGCTCATCCAGCAGGCCAGCCCTCATCTGCATATGCTAACGAGAAGGGGCGTGGCCTGCTGACGTCACAACCACGCCCCTTTCCCCCCCTTCCCCAGGTGGCGGAGCTGGTGCGGCGCCACGACCGCGCCTCCATCACCCTCTGGGCCTCCTTCAACCACCGCATCCTGCGCAAGTGCCGGGCGGCGGTGAGGCCACGCCCCCTTTCCGTGACGTCACGCCCCCCGTGACGTCACACACCAACCCTATGACGTCACGGCCCCCCGGTGATGACGTCACGCCCCCGTTTTCCAGCACCCCGCCATGCCCTACGGCTTCTCGCCCCGCCGGGCCCTGCTGGCGCTGGCCGCGCACCGCCTGGGGCTGCTGCCCCTGCTGCCCCTGGGGGAGGCCGTGCTGCTGGGACCCCTGCCCGCCATCATCAACAGGTGGCTTTGGGGGAAATTCCGGGGGTTTTGGGCAAATCCGGGGGGTTTGTGGTGAAAAATTTCAAGGCGGTTTGGGTGGGGTTCGGGGGTGGTGGGGAGGTGGGGATGGAGGCAGATATGGGGGGATGGAGGGGGGTTGGGGGGATTTGGGGGGGTAATTTGGGGGGTTTTGGGGTAATTTGGGGGTTTTGGGGGATTTGGCGGGTTTTGGGGGATTTGGGGGGGGTCCTGCAGCGTGGTGCCCCCCCCCAGGACACCCCCAAAATTCCCCCCCCCCCCCAGGACGTATTTCCCGGTGCCGAAGGGAATCCTGGGGCAGGCGCTGGCCCTGCTGGCTGACAAGTGAGTGTCCCCCCCCTTATGACGTCATAACCCTCGTGATGACATCATATCTTCCATGATGATGTCATACCCCCCCCCCCCCCCCCCAGTGACATCATATGGTGATGTCATGGACCCCCGAACCCCCCCCAGGTTCATCGTGACCAAGGGGCTGCTGCAGGAGCTGCGGGAGCGCGACATCCAGGTGGGATTTGGGGGAAATTTGGGAGATTTGGGGGGTTTTGGAGGGGTTTGGGGGGGATTTGGGGGAAATTTGGGGGATTTTAGGGTTTTGGAGGGGTTTTGGGGGGATTTGGTGGGGATTTGGGGGATTTTAGGGTTTTGGAGGGGTTTTGGGGGGATTTGGGGGAAATTTGGGGGGGATTTGGGAGTGATTTGGGGGCAATAAGGGAGGGTTTGGTGGGGATTTGGGGGAAATTTGGGGGATTTGGGGGTTTTGGAGGGGATTTGGGGGGATTTGGAGGGATTTGGGGGCGGATTTTGTTATTTTTGGGGGTTTGGGGATGGTTTGGAGGGATGTAGGGATTCGGGGGGGGTTGGGGGAGGTTTTGGGGATATTTCAGAGGATTTTGGGTGTTCCCCCGCCCCCCCAGGTGGTGCTGTGGGTGCTGAACGAGGAGCGCGACTTCGCCGACGCCTTCGCCCGCGGCGCCAGCGGGGTGATGACCGACTACCCGGGGCGACTGCGGCGCTACCTGGACGCCCACCCCCTGCCCTGCCCAGTACAGACCAGTACAGACCAGTACAAACCAGTACAAACCAGTACAAACCAGTAAAAAACCACTACAACCCAGTAAAGAAAGACCCAACGCAACCCAACCCGACCCAACGCTGGGCGGGGCTTCGCTCCGAAGGGGGCGTGGCTCAGGCCTCTTTCGGCGACTCCTCCCCGTTAGGCTCCTCCCCCTCGTTAGGCTCCGCCCCCTCGTCAGGCTCCGCACCCTCCTCCATCCGCTCCCGGTAGCTGCGCTTGAAGAAGCCGCACTGGGGGGAGGCAATTTGGGGGGGGGGGCGGGGTTAAGACCCGATCACGTGACCCCACCGCGTGACCCGTGATCCCGTGGCCGTCACGTGACGCCCCCCCACCTTGAGGAGGCCGATGGCGATGAGGATGAGGAGCAGGAGCCCCCCCACGCCGCTCCCCACGTAGACCAGCAGGAAATTCACCACCGGCACCAGCTCCACCTCCGTGGCCCCCTATGGGGGGGACACAAAAACTTTGGGGAGGGGGTCAGAAAATTGGGGACCCCAAATTTTGGTGCTTTCCCCCCAAAAAACAAACCTGCGCCCAGGAGAATTCGGTCCCCAAGGTGCTGGCGAAGCGCTGGGGGGCGGCGAAGGAGAACCAGAGGCCGGAGCAGAGCCGGGGGCGGGCGGCGGCCTGAGGGGGGCGGGGCTTAGCGGGACACGCCCCTTCTGCAGAGACACGCCCCTCCCGCTTCCGGGCACGCCCTCTTTTTGGACACTCCCCCCCCCCTTTCTTGGGGTTCCTCCCCCCTTTGTTTATGCCAAGTCCTTGGATTGTGCCCTGCCCCCCCTGGAGCCCCGCCCCCTTGGAGCCACACCCCCTGGGGCCACACCCCCTCGGGGCCACACCCCCCTTGGAGTCACGCTCCCCTTAGAGCCACGCCCTCTTGGAGCCACGCCCTCCAAAGCCACACCCACCGAAGCCCCGCCCCTCTGGGCCACACCCCCGGAGCCACACCCCCGAGGCCCCGCCCACCCTCTAAGCCCCGCCCCCTCACCGGGATGCTGGGGGGGGGCTCCACGCGGGCCTCCAGCAGGACGCGGGCACCGCCCCACAACGGCCCCAGGGGGCAGTGGAACAGGAGGAAGTCGGGGGAGGGGCAGGCCTGGGGGGGGCAGGGGTGAGGGGGGGCCCTGCCCCATAGCCCCGCCCCCACCCCATACCCCTCCCCATAACCCCCCCATAACCCCATAACCGCCCATAACCCTATAACCACACCCCATAACCCCACCCCATAACCCCAAGACCCCTTGACCCCATGACCCCATAACCCCCCCCATAACCCTATAACCACACCCCATAACCCCAGCTCATGACCCCATGACCCCATAAACCCCCCCTTAACCCCACCCCATAACCTCATGACCCCTTGACCCCATAACCCCATACCCTTACCCCATGACCCCATACCCCCTCCCCATAACCACCTAACCCCATGACCCCATAACCCCCCCCATGACCCCACCCCATAACCCTCCCCCATAACCCCAAGTCCCCTTGACCCCATAACCCCCCCCCATAACCCCATAACCCCACCCCATGACCCCTTAACCCCATAACACCCCCCATAACTCCACCCCCCCATGACCCCTTGACCCCCCCATGACCCCCCCATGACCCCCCCACCTTTTCCATGCTCCTCTTCAGCTCCAACCCCCCGTCCTTGACCTCACCCTCGTTCTTTGGCTCACACTCAGCGCCTCCCTCCTGGGGGGGGGATTTGGGGTCAAACGGGGCCCCTCTGTTGGGGTCCTCCCCATGGGGAATGTTTTTGGGGGGGGTCACCCCACTTAGGGCCGGGGGGGGCTCTCACCACGTGGACGGAGTGGGCCCAGCGCAGGCCGTGGGGCAGGGAGCGGGGCAGGAGCACGAAGGCCACCAGCGATGGGGGGGGGGCGCCGGGGGGGGCTGGCAGGAGGGTGTCCAGCTGCGGAGTTTGGGGAGGGGGGGGCCTCAGGAGATGAGATAATTTGGGGGGTGTTTTTTTGGGGGGGGTTATTTTTTGGGGGGGGTCCTCACCTGGTAGCGGTGCCGCAGGACTTTGGGGCGGGGGTCGTCGGAGGTGAAGTTGAGGTAGGAGGTGGAGTTCTCCTGCCTGGGGGGGGCAGAATTGGGGGTGGGGGGTGATAATTTGGGGGGGGTGTCCCAATTGGGGGTGTCCCGTTTTGGGGGGGGTCTCACCATCTGGCCACGATGCTGACGGCGTAGTGCACGGGGACGTGCCAGGTGACCACGTTGTCGCTCAGGTTGGCGGCCGGCTCGTTGTCACTGCGGGGGGGGCAACCGCGTCACCCCACCCCCAAATTACCCCCCCTCACCCCCAAATTACCCCCCCCACCCCCAAATTACCCCCCCCCCCAAATTATCGCCCCCCCACCTGCTGGCGTTGGCCGTCAGCTCCAGCTGCTCGTCCCACGAGCTGTTCTGCAGGACGTCGAAGATCACCTCCAGCACCACCTGGTTGCACGGGGGGGGCTCAGCACCGTGCCCCCCCGCCCCATGGTGCCCCCCCCCCCATGGTGCCCCCCCCCCATGGTGCCCCCCCCTCACCTGGCTGTCGCCGCGCAGCACGGGCCGGCTGACGTTGCAGCCCAGGTCTCGGGGCCCGGTGGCCGTGGGCGTCCCCTGCTCCTGGCAGCTGACGGCCACGGGGGAGCTGCCCTAAAATTGGGGGGGGGGACACAAGGTGGTGTGGAGGGGTCCCAAATTGGGGTGGGCTGGGGGCGGGAGGGGCCCCAGTGGTGACAGCCCCCCCCGGACGGCGCCTCGCCGGGGTCGGCCTGGCAGTGCCCAAGGTTGGCCTGGGGGGGCCCGGCTGGGTTTGGGGCGCTGCCCCCCCCCACTGCCCCCCCTGGGGTGGGAGCCGGGGGGGCTCCCCGGGGAGAGGAGCCCCCGGCCTCACCTGGGTGGCGCCGGCCCTGCGGAAGGAGAGCCCCCGCGGGTGGCGGAGGCGTAGGGTGGCCCCGTAGGCGTCCTCCCCCCGGTTCCACAGCTTCAGGGCCACCGCCAGCCCCATGCCGGGCGCCCCCACCAGCACCGCGTCCCCCGGCAGCTCGCGGACCCCCAGGTCGGCCTCGCACACCTCGTCGGCCCCGCAGTTCTTCTCGAAGGGGATCTGGGGAGCGGGCACTGGGGTTGGGGCCGGCCCCGCGCCCCGCTGGAGGGTCGGGGCCGGGGCTGGGCCCCCCCCCCGAGCCCACCTCGGTCCATCCCGCGGTGCTCTCGGGGTTGAGGACGAGGCGGGGGGCGTCCCGGGGGTCGTCGGGGTGCAGGGAGAAGTTGACGGCCACGCGGATGGAGGTGACGAAGTCCTCGAGGCAGGTCTGGGGCGGGCAGGGGGGACCCCGTCAGCGGCATCCCCCCCCCAGCATTTGTGGGGTCGCCCCGGGTTGGGTCCGCCCAACTATGGGGCCACCCATCATGGAGCCCCTCGCTATGGGGTCACCCATCACGGAGCCCCTCGCCATGGGGTGACCCATGACCCGGAGCCCCTCGCTATGGGGCCACCCAGCAGCATTAGCACCTCGCTGTGGGGTCACCCTCATCAGGTCTAACCCTCTATGGGGCCACCCATCACAGAGCCCCTCGCTGTGGGGCCACCCACCACCAGGAGCACCCCAAGACGGTTTTGGGGCGGTTGGGGCCGTACCAGGACGTGCAGCGTCTCCTCCAGGCACCGCGTCTCCTCCCCGCGCAGCTCCAGGCGCCCGTCCCAGCGCCGCCCCCCGGCCCCCAGCACCCCCCGGCCCCGAACCCGCTGGGGGTCCACGGCCACGTGGAAGGCGAGGGGCACCACCGGCCGTCCTGGGGGCGAAAGGGGGACGCGGGGGGCTCAGCGGGGCTGGGACCGCCCCCCCGCCCCAGGGACCCCACCCCAAGGACCTGTGTAGGACTTGGTGTCCAGGCGGGGCTGGAGGCAGAGCCGGAGCCGCACGCGGGGCCCGGCCGTGGCCGAGCAGTCGACCGCGCGCACGGGGATGAGCGGCGGGGAGAAGCTCAGCAGCGGGGTCACCGTCAGGATGGGCAGCGAGCTGGGGGCACGGGGGTGCGGTGGGGGCGGCCCCGGCACCGGCACGGTCCGAGGACGCGTCTCTGACCCATGCCAATGCCACCGCGACCCCATCCCAATCCCAATCCCATCCCAATCCCAATCCCAATCCCAATCCCAATCCCAATCCCAATCCCATCCCAATCCCAATCACATCTCCATCCCAATCCCAATCCCAATCCCAATCCCAATCCCATTCCCATTCCCAATCCCATCGCCGTCCCAATCCCATCGCCGTCCCAATCCCAATCCCATCTCCTTCTCCATTCCACTTCCACCCCAATCCCTTCTCCACCTCCATCCCATCTCCATCTCCACCCCAATGCCACCCCCATGATTTCCACCCTAATCCCACCCTAATCCAACCCTAATCCCACCCTAATCCAACCCTAATCCCACCCTAATCCAACCCCAATCCCACCCTAATCCCACCCTAATCCAACCCCAATCCCACCCTAATCCCGCCCTAATCCCACCCCAATCCCGCCTTAATCCCGCCCTAATCTCACCCCATTCCCACCCCCATGATTTCCACCCCAATCCCACCCTAATCCCGCCCTAATCCCACCCTAATCCCACTTTAATCCCACTCCAATCCCACCGTAATCCCGCCCTAATCCCACTCTAATCCCACCCTAATCCCATCCCAATCCCACCCCCATGATTTCCACCCCAATCCCACCCTAATCCCGCCCTAATCCCACCTAATCCCACCGTAATCCTGCCCTAATCCCACCCCAATCCCGCTTTAATACCGCCCTAATCCCACAATAATCCCAGCCTAATCCCAGCCTAATCACACCCCAATCCCACCCCCATGATTTCCACCCCAATCCCACCCTAATCCCGCCCCAATCCCACCCCAATCCCACCCTAATCCCGCCCTAATCCCACCCCAATCCCGCCCTAATCCCACCCAATCCCACCCTAATCCCACCCTAATCCCGCCCTAATCCCACCGTAATCCCATCCTAATCCCACCCCAATCCCACCCTAATCCCACCCTAATCCAACCCCAATCCCACCCTAATCCCACCCTAATTCCGCCCCAATCCTACCCTAATCCCGCCCTAATCCCACCCCAATCCCGCCCTAATCCCACCCTAATCCCGCCCTAATCCCAACCCAATCACACCCCCATGATTTCCACCCCAATCCCACCCTAATCCCACCCTAATACCACCCTAATCCCGCCCCAATCCTGCCCTAATCCCACTCTAATCCCGCCCTAATCCCACCCTAATCCCACCCCAATCCCACCCCCATCTTCTCCACCCCAATCGCACCCCCATGATTTCCACTCTAATCCCGCCCTAATCCCACCCTAATCCCACCCTAATCCCACCCCAATCCCACCCCAATCCCACCCCTAATCCCACCTCAGCACCACCACGTGCCCCTGGGCCCCCACGGCCAGGTCGACCATCCCATCCCCGGTCACGTCCATGGCCCCGTCCAGCGCCTGCCCGAAATAGCGGATCCCGAAGCCCCCCGCCTGGCCCTCCAGCCGCTGTGGGATGGGATCGGGGGGGTCAGACGCGTCCCCAAAGCGTCCCCCCCCCAAATCCCCCCCCCCCAGGTCCCACCTGGCTGTAGCGTGGCTCCACGCCCCCCTTGCACCCGGGGAAGATGTAGACGGCGCCATGCTCCTCGTCCTCCATGGGGGCCCCCACGGCCACCTCGGCCACCCCGTCCCCGTCCAGGTCGCCCAGCGCCGCCAGCGCCGCCCCAAAACGCCCCATGGGGTGCCCGGGGGCTCCCGAGAGCTCCCCGGCCTCCTTCAGCCGATCCTGGGGGGGATTGGGGGGGTTGGAGGGGTGTCAGGATGGGGTGGAGGGGGGTGGGATTGGGTGGGATTGGGATTGGGATGGGGATGGGGATGGGGATGGGATTGGGATTGGGACTGGGATGGGATTGGGATGGAATGGGATTGGGATGGGGATTGGGTTTGGGTTTGGGATGGGATTGGGATGGGGATTGGGATGGGGATTGGGTTTGGGTTTGGAATGGGATTGGGATGGGGATTGGGATGGGGATTGGGTTTGGGTTTGGAATGGGATTGGGATGGGGATTGGGATTAGCTCCGCCCCGCCGGTCCCCTTTACCTTCTCCCAGGCGTAGAGGTGCACGCGCCCCCCCCGCCGCCCGTCGTAGTGCAGGGGGGCCCCCACCAGCAGCCCCTCGCTGGCCCCGTCCCCGTCCCCGTCCAGGGCGCAGAGCGTGGCCCCGAAATACGCCCCCACCTACGAGACACCCGCTCAGGGGGGGGGTCCCCACGACCCCCAGGACCCCCCCCCCCGACCCCCCCAAATTCTCACCTGCTCCCCAGGGAGGCTCTGCAGCTCCTGCCAGTCCCCCCCGGCCGCCTCGAAGACCACCACGCGCCCCACGTGCCCGTGCCGGGGGGCCCCCGCCGCCAGCAGCGAGCGCCCCGGGTGCGGGACCCCCACCACCGAGTAGCCTTGGGGGGGGGGCACCAACCCAGTAAGTGCAGCCCCCTCCCCAGTTTGGGCCCCCCAGCCCCGACAGCCCCCCAGTTCCCCCAGTTCGCCCCCCAGCATCCTCCCAGTTCCCCCAATTTGAACCCCAACAGCCCCCCAGTTCCCCCAGTTTGCCCCCCAACATCCCCCCAGTTCCCCCAGTTCGCCCCCCAACATCCTCCCAGTTCCCCCAATTTGACCCCCAACATCCCCCCAGTTCCCCCAGTTTGCCCCCCCACATCCTCCCAGTTCCCACAATTTGCCCCCCCAGCCCCCAACACCCCCCCATTTCCCCCCCCATTTCCCCCTCCCCATTACCTCCCCATGTACCCCCCCATTATTTCCCCCCATTATTTCCCCCCCATTATTTGCGCCCTCCCCATTATTTCCGCCCCCATTATTTATTTGCCCCCCCATTTTTTGCCCCCCCCCATTACTTGCCCCCCGTACCCAGGTAGGTGTCGGTGAGGTTTTGGGCCAGGGAGGGGCTGGGCACGAAGAACTCCGGCCCCGGCCCCATTTGCAGGAAGCCCCCGGCCCAGTTATCGGCCCCCACCGCCCCCGCCACCTGCCGGCCCTGGGGACAAGGGGATGGGGGGGTCACACCGGGGGTGGGGGGGGGTTGGGGGGGTTTTGGGGTGCGACACGGGGGTTTTGGGAGGTGACACGGGGTTTTGGGGGGGTTTTGGGGTGCGACACGGGAGTTTTGGGAGGTGACACGGGGTTTTGGGGGGGGTTTTGGGGTGCGACACGGGGGTTTTGGGGGGTGACATGGGGTTTTGGGGGGGGTTTGGGGGGTGACATGAGGTTTTGGGGGGTGACACGGGGTTTCAGGGGCTGACACGGGGTTTTTTGGGTTGGGGGGGTTCTTTTGGACCCCATGGGCGCCCCCTCCTCACGTTGACGGCGGCGACGCTGAAGCCGCTGGAGGAGAGCTCGAGGTGGAAGCGGTTCTGGTCGCTGGTGCCTGCGGGAAAGGGGGGGGGGGATTTTTGGGACCCCCACATTTTTGGGGGGGTACCAGGAGGTGGTTTAGGGGCCGGGGGGCACCTTCGATGTCATAAATCTTGGCCTGCAGCTCGCGGAAGAGCCCCCGCAGCTTATCGAAGCTGTCCAGCACCTTGACGAACTCGGAGCTGGGCCGCGAGGCGAATTGGCTGAGGTAGAGCTGGGTGTTGGGGGTGTTGAAGTTGTTCCCCACCTGCGGGCAGCGTGTGTGGGGGTCACCCCCGCCCCCCCAGTTGTCCCCCCTGAGCCCCCCGGCCCCCCGGCCCGCACCCCGATGATGTAGCGCATGATGCCGCGCTCCTCGGCCTCCTGCACGGTGCCGGTGTCGGTGGCGTCGCCGTCGGTGATGATGATCATCACCCGCTTGGCCCCCGCGCGAGCCCCCTGCTCGGGGGTGAAGATGTTCTCCCTGCGGGGTGGGTGGGGTGGCCGTGGGGTGGTGGAGGTGGCCAAGGGGTGGTGGAGGTGGCCATAGGGTGGTTGGGGTGGCCGTGGGGTGGTGGAGGTGGCCAAAGGGTGATGGGGAGGGTGGGGGTGGTTATGGGGTGATGGAGGTAGCCATAGGGTGATGGGGGTGGCCATGAGGCGATGGGGATGGTGGAGGTGGTTATGGGGTGATGGGGGTGGCTGTGGGGTGGTGGAGGTGGCCAAGGGGTGGTGGAGGTGGCCGTGGGGTGATGGGGAGGGTGGGGGTGGCCATGGGGTGATGGAGGTGGGCATGGGGTGGTGGGGGCAGCCACAGGGTTATTGGGGTGGCCATGGGGTGGAGGGGAGGGGGGAGGTGGCCATGGGGTGGTGGGGATGGTGGGGGTGGTTGTGGGATGATGGAGGTAGCCATAGGGTTATTGGGGTGGCCGTGGGGTGGTGGGGAGGGGGGAGGTGGTTATGGGATGATGGAGGTAGCCATAGGGTGATGGGGGTGGCCGTGGGGTGCGGGGGGTGGCCGTGGGGGGGTTGCGGGGCCCTCACGCCACGAATTTGATGGCCGAGAAGGTGTCGGTGAGTTGGCGGAGCTGCACCAGGTCCTGCAGCAGCTCCCGGGGCCGGGGCCGCTCGGCGTAGTCCCGCAGCGTGAAGGCCGTCTGCGCCTGGTCCGAGAACTGCACCGCCGCGAACTGGGGGGGCAACGCCGGCCTCTAGCCCCCCGCGGCCCCCCACCGGCCCTACAGAGCCCCACGGGCCCTATAGAACCCCATAGGCCCTATAGAGCCCCACGGGCCCTACAGACCCCCCTCAGGGCACCCCTGGGTGCTGTCGACCCCAAGACAAGTGGATGGAGCTGTTGCTCAGCTGCTCCATCGCTTCCAGACCCCATAACCCCCCAGACGACCCCATACCCCCCCAACCCCATAATCCCCGACCCCATAGCCCCGACCCCATGGCCCCTCCTCACGCGGATGGAGCTGTTGCTCAGCTGCTCCATCACTTCCACCATGAAATCCCGAATGGCCCCGAACTGCTGGGAGTTCATGCTGTTGGAGCCGTCGAAGAGGAAGGCCAGGTCCACCATGCCCGGCAGGCACCCTGCAGGAGCGGCGGGGTCACCCCGAGCGTATTCTGGGGTGGGGGGCCCCCTCCCCGCGCCCCCCACCCCAAATCCTCACCCTGGTAGCCGGGGAACAGCTCCTGGCGCGGCCGCAGCTCGGGGTCGAGGAGGACGCAGACGCCGCTGACGTAGACGTTGCGGTCGCACTCGCGGGTCAGCCCGGGGCCGCACGCCTTCGTTTGGGGTTGTTTTATGGGGTGGGGGGTTCAGAGCCCCCCCCCGCATCGGCCCCACAGCCCCCACGCCCCCCACTCACGATGGTGCTGTCGCCGTCGCGGGTCAGAGCCATGCCCATGTGGGAGACGGAGCTGTTCCCTGCGGGGGGGGCAGGGTGCTCAGTTTGGCACCAGCCCAATCCCAATCCCAGTCCCAATCCCAATCCCATCCCTTCCCATCCCGATCCCTAATCCCATCCCAATCCCAGCCCATCCCAACCCCATCCCCTCCCCATCCCATCCCTAATCCCAATCCCATCCCCAACCCTATCCCAATCCCACCCCAATCCCAATGCCAACCCCATCCCCTCCCCATCCCATCCCCTCCCCATCCCATCCCTAATCCCATCCCAATCCCAATCCCAACCCCACCCCAATCCCAATCCCCACCTTTCACCACCTCCAGCTCCGTGCAACCCTCGCCCTGCACCTCGCAGCTGTACAGCCGCCCCCCGCCCTCCTCCACCGGCGCTCCCACCACGATCCTGGGGCAAAAAAGTGTTTTTTTGGTTATTTTCGTAGTTTTTTCCTTTAGGGGAGGGGGATTACTTTATTTTTTGGGGGGGTCCTTACCGTGCCCCCGGGAGCTGCAGCACCTGGTGCCCGAAGCTCCGGGACCCGTTGTGGCTCAGGACCCGGTGGGGGCTCGGCCGCAGGTTGAAGCCCCCCAGGGGGGGCAGCACTGGAAATTTTTTGGGGGGATGGGGGTCGTGTGGGGTTAGGGGGGGGTCCTGCCCCTCGCACCCCACCCCAAAACGGCCCCAAACACCCGTGGGAAAGCCCCGAAAAGGGGGGGTGGGGGGGGCTGTGGTTAACCCCAGCTTCCTTCCCCCGGCCGTGGGAGAAAAGGGCGGGGGCTCCCAGCATGCCCTGCGGCCACCCCAAAATTTTTTTTTTTTTTTTGGGGGGGGGAAGAGGGGGCACTGGGACCCCCCCCCAGCACCCCTCCATCTGCGTCCTTCAAAGCATCCCAGTGAAATGCCCCCAAATGTGCCCCCTCCCCCAATAGCCCCCCAAATTCCCCTCCCCAGTTTCCCACCCCCAAAAATCCCCCCCCCAAATCCCCCTCCCCAGTTTCCCACCCCAAAAATCCCCCCCCCAAATCCCCCCCCCCAGTTTCCCACCCCCAAAAATCCCCCCCCAAATCCCCCTCCCCAGTTTCCCATCCTAAAAATCCCCCCCCAAACCCCTCTCCCCAACCCCCACCTCCCCAATTCCCCCCCCAAATCTCCCCAACCCCTCCCCTAACCCCCATCACCCCCCCATCGTGCCCCCCCCCATTACCAGCCAGCAGGACCCCCACGAGCACCAGGCCCCCGGCGGAGCCCACGCGGCCCCCGCTCGCCCCCGCTGCCGCCATTGCCCCGTTTTCCCCTGAAACCACCCCAAAAAGCCACTTCCTTCCGTGCCCGCGGCGCAGGCGCGATGGGGCCGTGGAGGCGGCATTGGGTGTGGGGGGGGAGCTGGGAGCTCCCTGAGGGCCCCCAGGGCCCCCATGGGTGCTGAAGGGGCCGCCGGGGGCCACCCAAAGGCCCCCCCTGGGCGCCGCGAGGTCCTCCACCCCAAATCGACACCTCCTGTTGGGACCGGGAGCTGCTCGTGGTCCTCTAGAGGGGTCCCAGTGCCCCCCAGAAGCCATCCAGGGACCCCCGCTGTCCCCTAGGATGCTCTGGGTGCCTCATGGGGCGATATAGGGTGCCCTACAAGGACCTCAGGGTGCCCTAGAGACAGAATCACACCACTTCTGGGGTCAGGAGATCTCTGGGGCGACGCAGAGAGTTCAGCTGTCCCCAAAGCCTTCCTCTGGGGGCACTTTGGGATGGGCGCAAGGGGCTCTGAACGCGATTTCTGGGGCCCTCTTTTGAATTCCTCTCCCATGCCGGGTCGGGCTATGTTCGGGCTGCTCAAAGAGCGAGCACAGCGGGTCCAGTTGCATGTGGGGCTGCGAGAAGGCTCCCCTGGGGAGATCAGCTGCACCCAAAGGCTTCCACTGGGGGCACTTTCTGATGGGCGAAAGGGGCTCCATACGTGTGTTCCAGGGTCCCACTTGGGGAGGAACCAGTCAAAGGGAACAGCTTTCTGAAACTGCCAAGTTCTTGTTTGGCAACTCGGTGACTGGTCTGATCTACTTGACAGGTGTAGAGGCAAGTGGGCTGCTCTTTCGAAATAATAAAATTAAAAACATGAAGTTTATCAGACGTGGCAGTGCATGTTTGCAGTCTCTTTATTGCTTTTGCCAGTGGCAGATAACATTTATAAGGGATCGGTCGAAGGGAAGAGCGCCTTCTGGAACCGTGAAGCTCTGTGCTGGCAGCTCGGTGACTGGCTTGGCCTGCTGTCCATCTGCAGAGGGAAGCGGACTGCTGTTTTGAAATTAAAAAATGATAATTAAGAAAATAAAAATATGGTGCCGCCCTGTGGCGCCTGGAGGACTGCCACTCCGCATGGCAGTTAAAAAGAACGCGGTTTGGAGATGGAGAGCAGCAGAGGTAAGGCAGCTGGGAAGGGAGATGCAAGCATTGCAGCAGGCAGGCTGTGGCTATCACGTGCCTCAGGATGTGCTTTTCGTCTTGTTTCTGCCCTTCCCTCGTGCAGCCTGGGAGAGGTGAAGTCCCCATGTTGTGGAGTGGTCAAAAAGGTGAGAGGGTTGCCAGTCCGCTCAGGTTCCTGCGCCAAAGCTAAGGCAAGTCTTGGAAGCCAAACAGCCTGGTTGCGTGTGCTGCACCTTGTAGACCTACGCCAGACCAAAACCAGGGCTGCTGTTCCTCCTGCTCTCTTTGCCTCTTCTCACGCACGGCGCCTCCCCTTTTCCACGTGCTTGGGGCGGGGTGCAGTGCTGCAGGACTTGCAGGCGTCCTTGCAGAAGGAAAAGCTGTAAGTGAGCTTGTAAAGGCCGTGAAGAACATCGCCTGTGTCCCAGTTCAAACTTGGAATGGAATCAGTCTAGGAGGATTATGGGGGGGCGTTATGGGCGGTGATTGGTTTGCTAAAATAAGGATGGTTTTATTGGGGATATGTGGAGGATTGTTAATAGTTCCATGTTTAATACCTTGTATTACCAGACTAATACACTCGGTTATACAAAAAATGCAAATATCTGCGCTACCTGTTGACCCAGAACCAGGGAGAGAGAAAACCCATTCCCCAATGATCACAAAATCAAACGAAGATCCAAAATTGATATCAATTCGGCAAGTATTGACTTGATTGGAAAGGAAAACACGAATCAACACCATGAAAAAGGAGATGGGGGATTGTGAAATGTGTTCATCTGATTCGTGTCAATATGCAACAATGCTAGGGCCGCGTGATATGATGAGATGTGACCTTCTGTCTTACATACCCTTGTATAACCACAAGTCTAAGGAAAACAGAGCGGTTAATGTATAGAGTTCTTGTATCTTGCAAAGGAATGGTCCAGCAATTCGGGTCAACAGGGGATAAGAGAGCAAAGGGGTTTCAGAATAACTGCTAACTGTTATGACTATTGCATGGGGCACTATGCAAGTGTCTGCCATCCAGCCAAGATGAACAAAGGAGAAGGACAAGGGAAAAGCCTGGGAGGAAGACTAAGCCTTCAGTACGAGAGACCCCCAGAGGGACCACCGGAGACTGATAACGCAGGCGCCAGTGGGCGGCGGGTTTGGATTCCAGGAACTAATTATAATAACCCTGTTTTTTTTTTAAAAAGTAGTAATGAATATGTATCAGCCTAGGAGCATAAAAACCAGCCGCCTGATGTAACTGGTGTACGTCTTGCTGGAGCAAAGACTCCTGGTGCACCCAGTGCTGTTTGCTTACCTCTATTCATTTAATAAATTGTAAACTTTGATTGCAATCCTATTTGGGACTTAGTGATTTATTACAACAGACAACCTTGTAAAATGCAGACAATCAGAATCCTTACCGCCATTAGGTGGAAATCATGGTGTAAGAAACATTACCACCTCGAAGAGTAAAAACCCTCAAAAGAAATGTGACTTGTAACAGGCCAGCAGCTGTGTATTTTCTGTGAAGCACCAGGTAGAGTATGAACCTATTAGAGCGAGTCCAGAGGACATCCATGCGGATGGCCAGAGGGCTGGAACACCTATCTACAAAGACAGACTGAGGGAGTTGGGGCAGTTCAGCCTGGAGAAGAGAAGGCTCTGGGCACACCTTCTAGTGACCTTCCAATACCTAAAGGGGGCCCACGGGAAAGCTGTGCAGGGACTCCTTGTCAGAGCGTGTAGCGATAGAACAAGGGGTAATGGCTTTGAGCTAAAAGATGATAGATTCAGACTAGGTGTTAGAAAGAAGTTCTTTACTCAGAGGGTGGTGAGGCACTGGCACAGGCTGCCCAGAGGAGCTGTGGATGCCCCATCCCTAGAAGTGCTCAAGGCCAGGTTGGATGGGGCTTTGAGCAACCTGGTTTAGGGGAAGGTGTCCCTGGCCACGGCAAGGGGGTTAGAACTAGCTGATGTTTAAGGTTCCTTCCAACCCAAACCATTCTGTGATTCTAATGCTTGACTCGAGTCTCACCACAGAGAGCATTAGAAATTGCACACAGTAAGCAGGCTACGTTGCAAAGTACAAAGAAAATCAGCTACTGAGAAATACAGTACAAGGGAAGAAACACACCTTTTCCAATTTGCGTAGTTTGCCAGCGGATAAGAACTCATCAATTTTCTCTGCTATTTTAGCACCAACTCCATCCTAAACACTGGGGGAGAAGGAAACACCAGTTAACCTCAAGATCACTTACAGCCAGGAAAAAAAGAAAGCCCCGCAGGAAGAACTACGACGTCGCTTAAACCACAACAAAACACTGCTCCATAAGGGAACAAGAGCGTGCAGGGTTCCACACAAGCAGCATAAACACAGCACTTTGACGACGGCATTACTTATTGTAGACAAGGCTTTGATTCCTACTGCCTTCCACGTTGAGCAGGGCAGTAAAGCAACGAAGGGGAAACCTGCCACCGCAGAAGCCCTCGGCATGCAGACAGCTGCAGGCCCCAGCTGGCTCTGTGAGAAGCCCCCCGGCAACCTCCCCCCACCGCGACACCGCCCCCCCGGCCCCCCTCGGGAGGCAGGGCGCGGACCCCTGCCAGCTCCTTGGCTTCGGCCCCGCTCCGGATCTCGCCGGGGTACCGGGCGCTGACGGACGCCGCCTTCCTGCGGAACAGCGCGGCTCAGGGCTCAGGGCTCAGCGCCCAGCCCCGGCGGGGCCCTGCAGCCCCACGCACGGCGGGGGGGGGGACGCGGTACCTGTGGGCGTTGTACTTGTGGATGGCCCGGTTGCCGTTCCGCTCGTAGTTCGCCAGCTCTGCGGGGAGAAACGCGCTTGGAGCGGCCGAGGCGCGGCGCGGCCCCCCCAGCGCCCCCCCACCCGTCAGCAGGTCCGAGATGCCCGGGTTGGGGCGCCCGGACGGGGCCTTCCGCTTCCTCATCGAGGGCGCCGGCACCGGCATCAGGCAACGGGAGGAAATGACGCGAAGGGGCTTCCGGCGGAGATGTCTATAAGCGAGACCGCATTCATGCGCACGCGCGGCACAGGGCCTGAGCGCTGCCGGGAGATGTAGTTCTCGGACTCCGGACTTCCGGGACGCCATGTTGGGTGCCCAGAGCATATCGGGAAATGGAGTTCCAGGACTCTGGACTTCCGGGAAGCCATGATGGGTTCCCAGAGCATACCGGGAAATGTAGTTCTCAGACTCTGAACTTCCGGGAAGACATGTTTGTTTCACAGAGCATGCCGGGAGATGTAGTTCTCGGACTCTGAACTTCCGGGAGGCCATGTTTGCTGCCCAGAGAATGCCGGGAGATGTAGTTCTCAGACTCTGAACTTCCGGGAGGCCATGTTTGTTGCCCAGAGCATGCCGGGAGATGTAGTTCTCAGACTCTGAACTTCCGGGAGGCCATGTTGGGTGCCCAGAGCATGCCGGGAGATGTAGTTCTCAGACTCTGAACTTCCGGGAGGCCATGTTGGGGTGCCCAGAGCATGCCGGGAGATGTAGTTCTCAGACTCTGAACTTCCGGGAGGCCATGTTTGTTGCCCAGACCATGCTGGGAGATGTAGTTCTCGGACTCCGGACTTCCGGAGGCCATGTTGGGTGCCCAGAGCATACCGGGAAATGTAGTTCTCGGACTCTGGACTTCCGGGAGGCCATGTTGGGTGCCCAGACCTTACCGGGAAATGTAGTTCTCGGACTCTGAACTTCCGGGAGGCCATGTTGGGTGCCCAGAGCATACCGGGAAACGTAGTTCACTGGAACTAGGGTTAGGGTTAGGGTTAGGGTTAGGGTTAGGGTTAGGGTTAGGGTTAGGGTTAGGGTTAGGGTTAGGGTTAGGGTTAGGGTTAGGGTTAGGGTTAGGGGTTAGGGTTGGTAGGGTTAGGGTTAGGGTTAGGGTTAGGGTTAGGGGTTAGGGTTAGGTTGGTTAGGGTTAGGGTTAGGGTTAGGGTTAGGGTTAGGGTTAGGGTTAGGGTTAGGGTTAGGGTTAGGGTTAGGGTTAGGGTTAGGGTTAGGGTTAGGGTTAGGGTTAGGGTTAGGGTTAGTGTTCTCTTAGCGTTAGGGTTAGGGTTAGGTTTAGGGTTAGGGTTAGGGTTAGGGTTTGGGTAGGTAGGGTTAGGGTTAGGGTTAGGGTTAGGGTTAGGGTTAGGGTTAGGGTTACGGTTACGGTTAGGGTTAGGGTTAGGGTTAGGTTGACGGTTAGGGTTAGGGTTAGGGTTAGAGTTAGGGTTAAGGTTAGTGTTCTCTTAGGGTTAGGGTTAGGGTTAGGGTTATTGATAGGGT
>NC_139069.1:86206-123285 GCF_965140915.1 Aythya marila
TGGAATAGAGGGGTCCCACCCCCTTCCCCGAGGCCCCGCCCCCTTTCCACGCTCCGCCCACCGAGGCCACGCCCACCCTGCCCGATCTAGGACAGGACCCAGAGCCTCCTATGGAGACCACTCCCCCTCCCCCGAGGCCCCGCCCCCTCCCCACGCCCCGCCCACCCCCAGGCCCCGCCCACCCTGCCCCAGCATCCTGGCTGCCAGCCCGTCCACGGCGTCCAGGAGGGCGCTGAGCAGGTAACAGGCGGCCGCCGGGCCCGGCTCCCGCGGCATCAGCACGAAGGCGGCGGCCGCCAGCAGCACCCGCACGTAGCCTGGGGACACCAGTGACACCAGTGACACACCAGTAACGAACCAGTGTCCTCCCAGTGTCCTCCCAGTATGCCCAGTGCCCCCCCACTGCCTTTCCAGTGCCTCCCAGCGCCCCTCCCAGCACTTCCCAGCATCTCCCAGTGTCCCCCAGTGACCCCCTAGCGCCTCCCAGTGCCCCCCCAGTACTCCCCAATATTCCCAGTAGCCCCGATGCCCCTCCCAGCATCCCCAGCTCCTCCCAGTGCATCCCAGCATCCCCAATGCCCTTCCCAATGCCCCTCCCAGTATCCCCAGTGCCCCCCCATGGCCCCCCAGTCCCCTCCCAGCAGCTCCCAGTGCCCTCCCGGTCCTCCCAGTGCCTCCCAGTACCCCCAGTATCCCCCCCAACGCCCTCCCAGCATCCCCAGTACCCCCCCATGGCCCGCCAGTCCCCTTCCAGCGGCTCCCAGTCCCTCCCAGTGCCTCCCAGTGCCCTCCCAGTGCCCCCGCTCACCGATGATGTTGGGCACGAACAGGAAGACATTCCTGCTCCCCTCGCCGCCCGCCATGGCCCCCCCCGCCCCCCGCGGTGGTCGCGTCCGACGCCGCCGCGGCCCCTTTAAGAGCGGCCGGAACCAAACACACCGCGGGGGGGGACGCGTGCGGGGTTCTGCGCATGCGCGCAGGCGGCGAAGCACGCACCGCCCTTCCTGCGCATGCGCCTAACGCTCCTCTCCCCCCAATCCCTCCTCGCGGGGTGCTGGCGGCAGGCCCCGCGCATGCGCGCGGCGGGAAGGCGCGGCCGCGGGCACGTGACGCGCGGCGGCCAATGGGCGCGGCGGGGCTGTTGCCATGGCAACAAGGGAATAAGGTGGAGAAGAAGCGGCCTAGTTAGGGTGCGGCTAATTAATGAAGGCCATTAATTAAGCGGCGCGGAATGAATTAGGGAGCAGCTGAGATGTGATTAACGAGCGTTTAATTAATAAAAATACAGATAATTAATTAATTAGCGCTCCGGTAATTAAATTATAACCGCGGAGGCCGCTCCGAGGGCCCGCAGGCCCCAAGATGGCCGCCAGGCCTCGCTGCTCCGCCCCCCCCCCCCCGCGTTGCGTCACAAACCGGGCGTGGCCGGGAGGGCGGGGCTTTTCTGTGCTTGGCCACGCCCACCGCGCCACGCCCAGGCCGCCGGGTCCTGGCAGGGGTGTGGGGGAGGGGCTGGGGGGGCCTTGAAACCACCAAAATCCCCCCCAAGGGGGGGCTTGAAACCGCCAAAATCCTTCCTGGGGAGCCCCAAAACCGCTCAAATTCCCCCAAAAGGAGCCCCAAAATCCCCATGGTCCCTCTGGGGAGCCTCGAAACTGCCAAAATCCCCCCCCAGGGGAGCCTTGAAACTGCCAAAATCCCTACAAGGGAGCCCCAAAACCGCCCAAATTCCCCTATGGGAGGCCCTGAAACCACCAAAATCCCTCTGGGGAGCCTCGAAACCGCCATAATTACCCCGGGGGAGCTCTGAAACCACCCAAATCCCCCATGGGAAGCCTTGAAACAACAACTTCTACGGGGGAGCCCCGAAACCGCCCAAATCCCCCCCTGGAGAGCCCCAAAACCACTCAAATTCCCCCAAGGCAGCCCCAAAACTACCATGGTCCATCTGGAGAGCCTCGATACAGCCAAAGTCCCCCCCAAGGGAAACCCCAAACCCTCATGATTCCTCTGGGGAGCCTCGAAACTGCCCAAATCCCCAATGGGGAGCCCTGACACCACCAAAATCCCTAAAAAGGAGCCCCAAAACCAACCAATCTCTTCAGGAGGAGCCCCGAAACCACCCAGCCCCCCTGCAGGGAAGCCTTGAAACCCCCAAGATCCCGCTGGGGAACCTCGAAACCACCAAAATCCCTACAAGGGAGCCCCAAAACCACCCAAATTCCCCTTGGGAGCCCCAAAACCACCCAAATCCCCCCCCGGCGGCCAGACAGAGCAGCAAGACGAGGAGCAGGGGGTGAAGAAAGTCATCAAGAACCCAAAACCGAGGGGAACGGCCCCAAAACGCGGCCCCGCGGCAATAAATAGGGGGTCCTCGGCCCCACTGGGGGGGGCCTCTGGTCAAAGGGGGGGTCCCAGTATAAAAAAAGGGGCTCCCAGTACAAAGGGGGGAAGGGGGGCACTAAAAAGGGGAGGGCCCGGCCCCATTGGAGTGAGCTTGACCCCAAAAGGGGGTTGTCTGACCCCAAAATGGGGGGTCCCCAGCCCCAAAAATGGGGTTTTTCATCCCAAAAACAGGGAGGTTCCCGAAATAGGGGTTCTGGCCTCAAAATGGAGGTCCCCGGCCTCAAAAAAAGGAAGGCCCCCGACCCCAAAAGGGGGTTCTCCGCCTCAAAATGGGGGTCCCTGGCCCCAAAAAGAGGGTCTCTGGCCTCAAAGTGAGTGTTTTTTACCCAAAATCGGCAGTCCCGGCCTCAAAACAGGGAGGCCCCCGGCCCCCAAATGGGCGTCTTGGCCCCAAAATGGGGGTTTTTGTCCCCAAAAGGTTGGTGTTAGCCCCAAAACAGGGGGGTCTTAGCGCCAAAATGGGGAGTTTTGACCCCAAAAAGTTGGTGTGAGCCCCAGAATGGGGGGTTTTACCCCAAAATGGGTGGTCTTAGCACCCAAATGGGGAGTCTTGGCCTGAAAACTGGGGGTCTTAGGCCCAAAATGGGGACGTTTTAGCCCCAAAAAGGGGGGGTTGGACCCCAAAAAAGGGGTCCCGGCCCCAAATAGTGGGGTCTTGTTCCCAAAAATGGGGCTCTCAGTCCCCAAAAACAGGCGTTTTGTCCCCAAAATGGGCGCCCCCCCCCTCCTTGCCGGGACCACGGCCTGGTGTGGCCCCGCGGCCTCCGTCACCTCCAGGGCCTCCTGGGGGGGGGCTGGGGGGGGGGTCTGGAGTGTGTGTGGGGGGACAACGATGATGAGGATGATGATGATGATGATGACGATGATGAAGATTTGGGGGGGCGGCGGTGGGGGCGGGGGGCGAGGCGGGGGATGCGGCTGGGGGGGGGCGGGGGGCGCAGGAGGCCGAGGCGGCGGCGGAGGCCGAGGGGGAGGGGGGGGGGGGCCCAAAAAAAGAGGCGGGCGAGGAGCGAAACGAGGCGGGGGGGGCGCGGAGAAACTGGGGGGGGGGCCCGGGGGTGGCGGGGGACGGGCAGGCGCGAGCGGAACCCCCCCCCCAGTTTGTTGGCCTTGGGGAAGAGGCGGAACAGGCCCCGCTCCGACGCCAGGCCCAGCCCCTGCAGCGCCCCGAACACCGGGCGGGGGAGGCGCAGCAGCGCCCGCAGCCACCAGCGGGCGGCCCGGTGGGGCAGCCCCCCCCCGCGGGGCCCCCCCCCGCCTCCAAGGGCACCCCCGAATCGGGGGGGGGCCCCGAAAAGGCCCCCCCGGCCCCGGCAGGCGGCCACCAGGAGGTAGAGGGGCAGGAAGAGCCAGGGGGAGGCCAGGAGGCGCGAGGCCAGCAGCAGGGCGGGGACGTGCAGGGGGGGCAGGATTTGGGGGAAGAAACGGGGGATTTGGGGCACGGGGAGGGGGCGGCGGGGGGGCAGGGGGGGCCTCAGACCCAGCAGGGGCCCCAAAAGGAGGAGGAGGAGGAGGAGGAGCAGGGGGAGGGGGGGGAGGGGGAGGAAGGCCGGGGGGGCCAGGGCCAGCGCCAGCCCCGCCCCCAGCAGGGCCCCGCCCCCTCCCCAGCCGGCCCAGCAGGGGAGGCCACGCCCACCTGCGGCGGGATGCTCCGCCCCCAAGGCAGGCTCCGCCCCCAGCGCAGGATCCGCCCCCAACTCAGGCTCCGCCCCTAAGGGAGGCTCCGCCCCTGCCAGGAGGGGGGGCACATCTTCCTCCTCCTGTAAGAGAGGGGGTGGGGTTAGGGGTGGCCACGCCCACAAACAGGCCCCTCCCCCTTAAGCCACGCCCATTTCAATTCCCTCCCACTTCAGCCATGCCCCTTTAAGCTCCACCCCTTCACCTGACCCCACCCCTATAAGCTCCACCCACTCAAACCCCACCCCCATTTGACCCCACCCCATTTAACCACACCCCCATGGCACACTTGACCCCGCCCCTTTAAGCCCCGCCCCTTTAAGCCCCGCCCCATTTACCCCCACTCCTTTAACCCCGCTCCCTCTGCCCCCACCCCACCCCGTTGGCCCCGCCCCCTTTTGACCACGCCCACCTGCCGGGTGCCCCCGTGGGGCTGGGGGGGTTCCGGGAGGGGGCCGGGCTCAGGCTCCTCCCCCTCCTCCTGTGGCTCCTCCTCCTCACGGGGCTCCTGCTCCTCAGGGGGCGGGGCCTGAAAAGGGCAGGGCCAAAATGGGGTGAGAAATGGGGGCGGAGCCTCGGAGTGCCCCATAGATGTGGGGCTGGGACCCCCCAGTGCCCCCTGACTTACGGCCGGGGCCTCGCTGCTGGAGCCGTCGGGGGGGGGACAGGAGCCTTCCTCACCCCCCTCCTTCTCCTCCTCCTCCTCCTCCCCCTCGTCCTCGTCCTCATCCTCCAGCCCCGAGGCGTTGGTGGCACTGGTGGCACTGGTGGCACTGGTGGTGCTGCTGCTGCGGCTGGCCAGGCTGCCGTCACCCGGAGACTCCTGGGGGCACTGGGGTGAGGGGGAGGGACAGGGAGGGGACTGGGAGCACTGGGAGGGGACTGGGGGGCACTGGGAGGCATCATAGGGGGTCTGTGGGGCGCTATGGGGGCTCTATGGGGTCCTATGGGGTCCCTCTGGGGTCTGTGGAGTCTCTGGGGGTCCCTCTGGAGTCAATGGGGTCTCACCTGGGGGCTGTTCCCGTGCCCCCCCCATGCCGGGCGACGCCGGGGGGGCTCCAGGAGCTGCAGCAGCCGGGGCAGCACCGAGGGGGGGGGAGGGGGAGACACCAGGGGGTGCTGGGGGGGGCAGGGGGGTCAGTGGGTGGGTTTGGGGGGGTTTTGGGGGGGGTAATGGGGTCGGGGGGGTCATGGAGGGTTATGGGGTATGGGGGGGAATGGGGGGTGTTGGGGCGGATTTTGGGAGGGTTATGGGGGGTTGGGAGGGGTTTGGGGTAAAACGGGGGGGAATTGGGGTCAGAATGGGGCAGGAAAAGAAAACGGGGGGAAAAAAGGGGGGCAAAAGGGGCGGGGTCAGCACCTGCCTTAGCCCCGCCCCTGGCCACCCCCACCTTGGCCTTACCCCCTTACTCCCATACTCCAAAGCCCCGCCCTCACATGACTCCGCCCCTCGTAGCCCCGCCTAGTGACCACGCCCCCCCTTGTGACCACACCTGTGACCACACCCCCCTCCCCCATGACTCCGCCCCTTTTCCCCACCCCTTCCTACTCCCCCACCCACGTGGCCATGCCCCATTTGACCGCGCCCTCATGTGACCACGCCCCCTTTTAGCCCCGCCCCCTAGCCCCACCCTCCCTTCCCTCATGCCCCCTCCCCACCTGTCCCCACCCCATGTAGCCCTGCCCCCAATGTGACCACGCCCACCCCGTTGGCCCCGCCCACCCCTTCAGCCCCGCCCCCTCACCGCCAGCAGGAGCTGTGCGCGGGGGCGCTGCTGGGGGGCCTTCTGCAGGCAGGCAGCCACGAACGAGTGCAGGGGGGGGGACCTGGGGGGGGAAAGGGGGGGTTGAGGGAACGGTTGGGGGTCCCAGGGGGTTCTTGGAGGGGGGGTCCCATGGATTTGGGCCCCCTCCCATGGATTTGGGCCCCCTCCCATGGATTTAGGGCCCCTCCCTTATGGATTTACCCCCCCATGTGGATTTGGGCCCCCCCCTTTGGACTTAGGCCCCCCCCCATGGATTTTACCCCCCTCCCCTTGGATTTAGCCCCCCTCCCTGGTGGATCTGCCCCCCCCTTTTGGATTTGGGGTCCCCCTCCCCAAATTTGGGCCCCCCCCCGTGGATTTTACCCCTCTCCCCTTAGATTTAGCCCCCCCCCATGTGGATTTGTCCCCCCCCTCATGGATTTACCCCCCTCCCTGGTGTAACAGCCCCCCCCCTTTATATTTAGGGTTGCCCCCCCCCCCAAATTTCCCCCCCCCCACCATCTCCCGGGCTGCAGGGCGGGCGGGGGGCTCTGTGCGATGTGGTACAGGGCGCTCATCGCGTTCAGGTTGAAGAGCGGCGGCTTCCTCTCGGCTGGGGGGGGCACAGGGGGGGTTAATGAGGGGGCAGCCCCCCGAGGACCCCCCCATTCCCCAAAAAGCCCCCGGCCCCCCCCCGTACGCACCCAGCTCGATGCAGGTGATGCCCAGCGACCAGACGTCCGCCCGCCCGTCGTACTGCCCCTCCTCCATCGCCAGGATCACCTCGGGGGCCATCCTGGGGGGGGCACGGTGTGGGGCACGCTATGGGGCTGGGGGGGGTGATGGGGGGCTGTGGGGCACACTATGGGGCAAGCTATGGGGCTGCCAGACATGATGGGGGGCATGCTATGGGGTTGGGGGGGTACTGGGGGGCAAGCTGGGGGGCTGGGGGGGACACTATGGGGCATGCTATGGGGCTGGGGGGCAAGCTGGGGTGCAGGATGTGGGGCTGGGGGGCACGCTATGGGGCAAGCTATGGGGCTGGGGGACATGCTAAGGGGTTGGGGGCATGCTATGGGGCAAGCTATGGGGCTGGGGGGGCTGCTGGGGGCACACTATGGGGCTAGGGGGCACGCTATGGGGCAAGCTATGGGGTGGGGAGCACTATGGGGCAGAATCCTTTTATGGGACAGAGACCCTCTATGGGGCAGGGTTGTGCGTTAAGCCTTTCTATGGGGCGGAAGACGCGTTATGGGGCAGGTCTCTCTGTGGGGCAGGCCCTGCAGTGGGGCAGGCCGCGCAGTGGGGCGGTGTCCGTACCAGTAGGGGGTCCCCACGAAGGAGTTTGCCGGGGAGGAGCCGGCGGCAGAGCCGAAGTCGCCGAGCTTCACCTGGCCCGGAGCTGCCAGCAGGATGTTGGCTGCCTTCACGTCCCTGCGGGGCAACACGCTGTGGGGCTGGCTGTGGGGCTGGGTGTGGGGCAGGGGGTGGGGCTGGGGGGCGGGTGTGGGGTTGGGGGGCTGGCTATGGGGCTGAGGGATTGGGTATGGGGCAGGGTGTGGGGCTGAGGAGCTGTGGGGTAGGTTTTGGGGCAAGGTGTGGGGCTGTGGGGCACGCTGTGGGGCTGGGGGATTGGGTCTGGGGCTGGGTGTGGGGTTGGGGGTTGGATATGCGGCTGGGGGGGCGGTTATGGGGCAGTTATGGGGTGGTTATGGGGTGGTTATGGGGTGGTTATGGGGCAGTTACGAGGTAACTATGGGGTGGCTATGGGGCAGTTATGGGGTACCTGTGGGGCAGCTATGGGGCAGCTATGGGGCAGCCATGGGGCGCTGTGGGGCAGTACCTGTGGATGATGCCGTGCGCGTGCAGGTAGGCCAGGCCGTGCAGCGCCCCCAGCAGGATGGCCGCCAGCTCCTCCTCCCGCAGCGGCTTCCGGTGGGCTGGGGGGGGACAGGGGGTGAGCGGGGTGGGGGGCGCCCCACTGCTGACCCATAGCCGCCCCACAGAGCCACCCCACAGCCCTGCTGTCCCATAGAGACACCCCATAGCCCTGCCCCATAGCGTGCCCCATAGCACCACCCCATAGAGCTGCTTCCCATATCCCTGCCCCATAGCAGTCCCATAACCCTGCTACCCCATAGCCCTGCCCCATAGCCCTGCCCCACAGCCCCGCACTCACCCTCCAGCAGGTCGGCGGCCGAGCCCAGGCAGTACTCCATCACCAGCTGGGGGGAAAAGGGTCAGGGCCTGCCCCATAACAAGGCCCTGCCCCATAGCGGGGCCTGCCCCATAGCAGGACCTGCCCAACACCGCTATGGGGCACCCCCCGTGCCCCCATGGGGTCTCCCTGCCCCACATCTGCCCCCCAAGCCCTGTGTTATGGGGTTTTCCTGCCCCACATCCCCCCGCTGTGGGGTGCCCCACATCCTATGGGGCACCCCACACGCTATGGGGCGCCCCCCAGGTGCCCCCCTCACCCATGCGCAGCGCCCCCGCAGGAAGCAGCCCCGGAACTGGACGGTGTTGGGGTGCCGCAGGCGCTGCAGGACCCGAACCTCCCGCACGATGTCCTGCCACTTCTGCAAAACGGGGGGCCCAAATCACCCCAAAATCACCCCAAAATCACCCCGAATCACCCCAAAATCACCCCAAATACCCCCAAAATAACCCAAAATACCCACAAAATAACCCCAAATACCCCACAAAACACCCCAAAGTCAGCCCAAATACCCCCAAATCACCCCAAAATCCCCCAAATACCCCCAAATACCCCTCAAATCACTCCCTCACCCCAAATCGCGCCAAATCCCTCCCAATACCCCCCAAATCACCCAATACACCCCAAATTACCCCAAATACCCCCCAACTACCCCCAATTACAACCCCCAAAAATACAAAATAACCTCCAAATCACCCCCAAATCACCCATGTGTCTCTCCCAGTCCGTCCCAGTTCCTCCCAGTTGCCCCCAGTCCCTCTCAGTCCCCCCCCCTAGTCCCTCCCAGTTGCCCCCAGTCCCTCCCAGTCCCCCCCAGTCACCTCGCTGGCCTGTTTCCCAGTGTAGGCCATCTTCTTGATGGCCACCAGCTCGGCCGTGCGCCGGTCGCGGGCCTGTGGGGACAGGGGGGGGGCGTTGGGGGGCACTGGGGGTGTTTGGGGACCCCCGGGTGCGTTAGGGGACATTTTGGGTGGTTTTAGGGGCACTGGGGACCCCTTTTGGCCATTTTGGGGTCGTTCTGTGTCAGTTTGGGGTGGTTTAGGACCATTTTGGGAGGTTTGGATCGGTTTTGGGGCCATTTGGTGCTGTCTGGGACCACTCGAGGCCGTTTTGGGGTGATTTCGGGCCGTTTTGTGGCATTTTGGGGGCGTTTGAGGCCATAATATGCACATTTTGGGGTGATTTGGGACTATTTTAGAGCCGTGTGAGGTGGCTTAGGGTATTCTCAGGCCATTTGAGGTGTTTTGGGGGCTGTTTTGGGCATTTTGGGGCCATTTAGGGGCATTTTGTGTCCATTCGAGCTGGTTTTGGGGCCGTTTTCAGGTGTTTTGGAGCATTTTAGGGTCATTTTGTGGCATTTTGGGGCAAATTGGGGCCGTTTTGAGGCATTTTGGGGCATTCTGGGGCCGTGTGAGGTGGTTCTGGGGCGGTTTTGGGGCGATTCGGGGCGGTTTTGGGGCAGTGACGCACGCAGTAGACGGCTCCGAAGCTGCCGTGTCCGACCTCGCGCAGGTCCCCGTAGAGGCGCTCGGGGTCCTCGGGCAGGAACAGCTCGGCCCCGGGGCCGCGGGGGCGGGGCATGGCGGGGGCGGGGCCTGAGGGGGCGGGGCCTCAGGGGGGCTGCTCCAGAGCCCCGCCCCCCAGCCCCCCACCTGCCCCATAGCCCCTTATTGCCACCCAGCCCTTGCCCATAGCCCCAATATTGCCCCATAGACCCCAATACTGATCTCCAGCCCCTATAATTGCCCTATAGCCCTGCCCCCCAGCCCTTTATTGCCCCCCAGTCCTGCCCCATAGCCCCCCATAGGGCCCCCAGCCCCAATACTGCCCCATAGCCCTGCCCCTCAGCCCCAAACCTGCCCCACAGACCCCAGTATTGCCCTATAGACCCCAATATTACCCCATAACCATGCCCCATAGCCCCCAATGGTGCCCCCCAGCCCCAAAGCTGCCCCATAGCCCCCCATATTGCCCCACAGACCCCAATATTGCCCCATAGACCCCAACATTACCCCATAACCCTGCCCCATGGTCCCCAATGGTGCCCCCCAGCCCCTTTATTACACCATAAACCTGCCCTGTAGCCCCTATAGGGCCCCCAGCCCCAATAATGCCCCACAGACTGCCCCACAGACCCCAGTATTGCCCCCTAACCCTGCCCCCCAGCCCCTATAATTGCCCCCCAGCCCCTTTATTACCCCCTAACCCCGCCCCATAGCCCCCAATGACGCCCCCGGCCCCTTTATTGCCCCCCAGCCCTCCCCTCCCCCCTCAGACCCCTCCCCTCCCCCCTCGAGGCCCCACCCCCTCCCCTCAAGCCCCGCCCCCCGCCCCCGAGGCCCCGCCCCTCACCGCCGGCTCGGGCTCCCTCAGCGGCCGGGGGCTTCCCCCCCCCGCCCCCCTCCCCCTCGCCCCGGGACCCCCCCGGGCTGCGGCTGCGGGGGCGCCTCGGGGGGGGGCCCGGGGGGGCCTCAGGGCTCGGCCGGGGCCATGGCGGCCGCCGGGGGCTGGGGGCTGGGGGCTGGGGGCGGCCCCGGCCCCGTCCCGGTCCCGCTCCGCCGCCGCCGCCCCGGCTCCAAGATGGCGCCGGCGCCTCACGGCCCGGCCGGCCCCGCGCGCACTGCGCATGCGTCGTGGAGAAGAGGGCGGGAAGGGGGCGGCCAATGGGGGGGCGGGGTGGAGGAGGAGAGAGGCGCTATTGGTTGCTGGAGGAGGGAGGGCGGGGATTGGGCGCGGTGAACGGGGTGCGGATTCTCATTGGGCGACGCTGCCTGGGAACCACCCCGGTCGCCATGGTAACCGAGGGGCACGCTGCGGTCTCCATAACAACGCCTCAGCGCTGCGACACGCCCCCTCGGGGCCGGGCGCGGGAAGGGCGCCGCGGTCTCCATGGTAACGCCTCAGCGGAGCCCAGGCCACACCCCCCTCGGGATCGCGCGCATGCGCAGAGCGGCGGCGGGAGCCTCGGTGGGGGGGGGCAAAATGGCGGCGGGGGGCGATGGGGGGGACAGAAGGGAGGGGAGGGGTAGAGGGAAAGGGGAGGGGAAGGGAGAAAGGGAAAAAGGGGAGGGGAGGGGCTGCGGGCTCCCAAGATGGCGGCCCCCTGAGTTCCCCGCAGGCCCCAAAATGGCGGCGCCCTCCCCAAGATGGCGCCCCCCAGCTCAAAATCGAGTCTGTGCCCCCAGAATAATGGCTCCTGCCCCAGGAAGGCTGCGCCTATCCCCAAATGGTGTCCTAATGCCAAAAGAGCTTTTCCTTCCCCAGGATAACAGCGGCTAGCCCAGGACAGAGGGGTCGCCCTTCCCAAAATGGTGTCCCCAGCCCTCCCAAGGCAGCCGCGGCCTTCCCATGACGGCGGCCGTGCTCCAACATGGCGCCCCCCTTAGGGCACCCTCCCAAGATGGCGGCGGCCTCCCGAATGTGTCTTCCGTACACCAAGATGGCGCCACAGCCCCAGCTTATGTCTCCCTTCCAAGATGGCGCCGCGCTGTGTAACATTCCCTCCGTACCCCAAGATGGCGCCCTCCCCGACCCCTCCCCACATCCGGCCCCGCCCCAAGATGGCGCCGCCCTTCCCCTCCCTTTCCCAAGATGGCGGCGCCCAGCTCTCCCCCTTCCCCCGCTGCCCCCTCGGTCCCCGGGGGCTCCCCGGCGGCCCCGGCCCCGTCCCCGGCGGCGGCGGCGGCGGCGGAGGAAGAGGAGGAAGGGGAGGAAGGCGAGGAGGAGGAGGAGGAGGAGGAGGAGGAGGAAGAGGAGTGGGGCGCGGGCTGCAGCGACGCGGAGCTGGAGGCGGGGGGCGGGGCCGAGGCCTGGGCCCCGCCCCCCGCCGACATCCGGCGCCTCTTCGAGCTCCTCGCGCGCCGCGCGGCCCCGCCCCCTCTCAGCGCCCCGCCCCGCCCCCGCCGCGCGCCAAGCCCCGCCCCCGCCCCGCCCCCCGCGGGGGGAGGGGCGGGGGAGGGGGAGGGGGAGGAAGGCGGCGGGGGGGGAGGGGGGGAGGGGGAGGGAGGGGGCGAGGAGGAGGAGAGGTGAGGGGGGGAGGGGGGTAATTGGGGTGGGGGAGGAGCTAATTAGGGTAATTAGGGGGTTATGGGGTGGGGGAGGGGCTAATTGGGGGGTAATTGGGGTGGGGGAGGGGCTAAGTAGGGTAATTAGGGGGGTTATGGGGTGGGAGAGGGGCTAATTGGGGGGGTAATTGGGGTGGGGGAGGAGGAGAAATGAGGAGGGGCAATTAGTGGGGGGGCTAATTGGGGGGTAATCGGGGTAACGGGGGCTAATTGGAGGCTAATTGGGGCTGGGAGGTAATTAAGGGGGGTTAATTAAGAGCTTAATTACCGGGGGGGTTAATTGGGGGTTAATTGGTGTTAATTACCCCCCCAGGCCGCCCCCCCCGACCGAGTTCGACTTCGAGGACGAGCCCCCGGCCCCCGAGGGGGGGCTCCTGGAGCGGCGCCGCCCCCCGGGTGAGTCCCAGGGGGGAGGTCAGGGGGTGAAGGGGGGAGGGGAGAAGCACCCAAGGGTGCCGCTGACCCCCCCATCCCCCCCTTTAGGTGCGGGGGGGCGGCGGCGGCGGCGCGAGGCTCGGCTGGACAAGGTCCTGTCGGATCTGCAGCGGCACCGGCGCCTGGAGGAGCAGCTCCTCAGGGGGGGGGCGACCCCCGAGGGGGGGGCCACGGGGGGGGCGACCCCGGCCGGGACCCCCCCCAGCCAAAGGGACAGCCCCCCCCCCGCCGGGACCACCGGGACTGGAACTGGGCTGCTGCTGCGCCAGAGGAAGTGAGGGGAGGGGGAAAAGGGGGGGTCGGAACCAAAAGTGCAGGGTTTCGACCCAAAAGTGCGGCGTTTGGACACAAAAGGCAGCGTTTGGACATGTATGGACTCAAAACTGCAGCATTTCAACCTCAAAATTCAGCATTTGGACACAAAAGTGCAGCGTTTCGACCCAAAATTGCGGCGTTTCAACCCAAAAAGATGGTGCTTGGACCCAAAACTGCAGCGATTGGACCCCAAAATGCAATCTTTTGCCCCAAAATGCAGCTTTTGGACCCCAAAAGGCAGCGTTTGGACCCAAAAAGCAGTCGGCGACGTGTGGTTATTTATTGGGGGGGGGGGCGGTGCTGGGGTGACCCCCCCAAGGACCCCAAAAGTCCCCCAAAGCCCCCCCCAGCCCCTCCCCTCCTCGTCCCTTTGACGTCACCGCCGCTGGTGGGCGGGGCGAGGGGGAAAGCGCGAGCCAATGGCGCTTGAGGGGCGGGGCGAGGAGCGGGAACCAATGAGGAGCGAGAGGGGCGGGGCTACACCGGGACCGGAAAAGCGAGGGGCGGGACTCTGGGCAGGTGGGCGGGCACCAATGGGAGGTTGGCGGCGGGCGCGGGGCATGCCGGGAGCCGCCATGTTGGGGGGGGCCGGCCGGGGATGAACGGCGCGGCCGAGGCCGAGCCCGGCGGCGGGGGGGGGGCGGGCGGCGGCTACCGGAGGCGGTACCGGGCCCTGAAACGGCGCCTGAAGCTGCTGCTCTACGTGAGGGGGGGAATTAGGGCATTAATTAGAACGGGGGGGGGGTAATTAACCGGGGGGGGCCTAACTGGGCCGGGGGGGGGCTTAAATGGGCTGGGGGGGGCCTGAAATGGGCCTGGGGCGGGTAATTAGATCGGGAGGGGGCTTAATTAACAAGAAGAGACCTTAATTAGCCGTGGGGGAGGCATTTATTAGCTGAAGTGGTCCTTAATTAGACGGGGGGGGTGGCTAGTTAGTGGGAGGGGGTCTTAATTGACCCGGGGGGAGGGTCTTAATTGAACGGGGGGGTATTAATTGGCCCCATGGGGGGTTAATTAATGGGAAGATGGGCTTAATTAATTGGGGAGGGCTTAATTAAATGGAAGGGTGTGTTAATTAGCTGGTGGGGGGCTTAATTGACATGGGGGGGCCTTGATTAGCCCAGGGGGGAACTGATTTGACCCGGGATGGGGGAGTTAATTGACAGTGGGGGGGCTTTAATTAGACTGGGGGGGTGCTTAATTGCATTGATTAGCTAAGGAGGGGTTAATTAACCCTAACGAACGCCCCCAGGAGCAGGAGTGCTTCCAGGAGGAGCTGCGCAGGGCCCAGCGGAGGCTGCTCCGGGTGTCCCGGGACAAGAGGTGAGGGGGGGGACCCCAAAATGCCCCCCGAGCACCTCCAGAGAACCTAAAATCCCTCTAAACCCCCCCAAAATCCAACCCAGGGACCCCAAAATGCTCCTAACCCCCCCCAAATCCCCCCCAGCTACCTCCTGGACCGGCTGCTGCAGTACGAGCAGGTGGACGACGACTCCTCAGGTAGGGGACCGCGAGGCCACGCCCCCCGTGATGTCACGCCCAATGACATCACACCCTCGTGACATCACAGCGCATGACGTCACTCCCCGTGACATCACACATCATCTGATGTCACTTCCCCTCCCCCAGACTCTGAGGCCACTGCTTCCTCCGACACCGATGGGGAGGGGCCAAAGGGGGCGGAGCCTCCCCTTAAAAGGTAAAGGGGGTGGGGCCGGCTGCCATTGGCTGTGCCAGCACCCAACATGGCGTCCACAGCCTCACCCCTTGCCCCGCCCCCACAGGAAGCGCAGCCCCACAGGGGGCGGAGCCTCACCCCCACCCAGCCTGGCCCCGCCCACTCCCTACCTGAGCTCGGTGAGTGCCCCGCCCCCTTAAGGCCATGTCCCGAGTGGGCGTGGCCAACGTGTGGCCACACCCCCAGATCCAGCTCCCCACTGACCCTTTGGACCTGGGGGGTGTGGCCATCTGGAGGCCCCGCCCCCTTTGGTGGGGTTGGGGGCGTGGCTTGTGGAGGCCCCGCCCCTGACCCGACCCCCTCCCCAGCTGGGCTCCCCCCCCTACAGCCCCTTCCCGGCCGAGTACCTCGCCCCTCCCCCGCGGGGGGGCCCCGCCCGCAGGGCCAAGGGGGGGCGGCGCCTGCAGGTAAGGGGGGGGGGGGTAAAATTATGGGGGGGACCCAAAAATGGGCCTGAAATAGGGGAGGGAGGTGCTAAAAATAGGGGAGGGGCTGAAATGGGGGGAACAGACCAAAAATGGGGGGGAGGAGGCAAAATTTTGGGGGAGGGGGGGCCCTAAAAATAAAGGGAGGGAGCCCAAAATATTGGGGGGGGGTCTTAAAGTATGGGGGGGGGCCTAAAGGGGGAAAGGGGGGGGAGGGAGCGCAAATATGGTGGAGGGGGGCCCAAAAATAGTGGTGTGGTCCCTAAAAGGGGGGGGTCACCCTAAAACGGGGGTCCCTAAATTGTGTTGCCTGACCCCAAACTCGTGTCCCCCCCCCAGCTCCCCGCCGCCCCCTCGCTGCCCTTCCGGGGGGTGGTGTCGGGCGGGGGGGGGGTCCCTCTTTCGGGGGTGCCCCCCCCCTCGCTGCCCCCCCCAGCGCCACCCCCGCCCGCGCCCCCCCCGGTGCCCAGCACGGTCCCGCGGCGCCTCCTGAGCGAGGGCAGCGGCGACGAGGCCGACGGGCTGGACGGCGACGACGAGCTCGTCATCGACATCCCCGACGGGCAATAAACGGCTGCCCCCCCCCAAAAAAAAAACAAAAAAACAAAAAACAAAAACAAAAAAATGAGATGGGCCTGGGGAGGGGGATGGGGGGGTGGGAGGGGGGATGGGGGGCTTGGGGGGGGTTGGGGGGGGTTAAAGGTGGAGTAAATTGGGATTTTGGGGGTCATGTGGGGGTACAAGGGGGTTATGGGGGGGATTTAGGGGGTTAAGGGGATCTGGGGGGGTCTTTTGGGGGGTTATATGGGGTATGGGGGGGTTTGGGGGGGTACGGGTGCTTATGGGGGTTCTACGGGGGTTCAAGGTGGGCTAAATGGACATAGAGGGGGGTTATGGGGGGTTAGAGGTGGTCTGTGAGGAGATTTGGGGTAATTTCGGAGGGCCCAAGGGGATTTGGGGGGGATTTAGGGGGCTAAGGGGGGATTTGGGAGGATTATGGGGGGAAATTGGGGGCATTATGGGGGGCTATCAGGGATTATCGGGGATTATCGGGGATTTTGGGGGCGTTGGGGGGGTCTCAGGGCGCTCCCTGAGAAGATCCGGGGGCCTTGGGGGGGTTCCAACAGGCTGGGGGGGTCGCGGGGCGATTTTGGGGCCGTTTCGGGGCTTTTTGGAGCCTGGGAGGGGCCCCAGGGGGGCGGGGCCACGTGCGGGGCTTTCACGTGCTGTGCATGCCATCACGTGACCGCGAGGCCCCGCCCACCACCGCTGAATCTGCCGGCGCGATGACGTCACAGCCCCTCCCGTGACCACGCCCCCACCCCTCGCTGCCGCGAAGCCGAACTCTGCCCACTCCCCCACAAACGTCACTTCCGGGGCGTGGCCGGGTTGCGCCACTCGGGTTTTTATTGGTTCCCGCGGCGCCGAACAAAGCCCCGGGGGGCGGGGCCGGGGAGGGGGCGGGGCTGAGAGGAAAGGGAGGGGCTGGGGGCGGGGCCTCCGCCCGCGCCCCGCCCCCTGCGCAGATCCCGCGGGGCCGCTGCTGGGTGGAGCCAGACCTGGACGGGGTGGAGTCAGAGCAGACCAATGGGGTCAGACATCACTGTGACCACACCCCCAAAACGAGCCCTGAGCTGAAGCTCCACCCCCTCCCCATAACCACGCCCCTTTCTGTAAGCCCTGCCCCCTTTCCATTGGTCCCTCCCTCAGCCCCGCCCCCTGTCCCAAGCCCCACCCCTCTCCCTTTAGCCCTGCCACCTAAGACCCCTCCCTATCCCCACCCATCCCTTTAGCCCCACCCCCTCCCTTTAACCCCGCCCACCTAAGCCCCGCCCCCTCCCTCTATCCCACCCCCTCCACTTAGCCCCACCCCTCTCCCTGTAGCTCCTCCCCCTTTAGCCCTGCCCCCTCCCGTAGCCCCTCCCCCCTCCCTCTATCATCGCCCACTCCCTTAACCCCTGCCCCTCCCTTAGCCCCGCCCCCTCCCTTGTCCCCGCCCCTCCCACCTGTGTCTCAGCGCAGCGGGGGCGGGGCCTGGGCGCCGTCGGGGGTGCCGGGGGGGTTGGGGGGCGTGGCGGGGGGCGGGGCGTGGGTCTGGAGGTGGCCGCTGAGCTGGGCGGGGGTCTTGCAGCTCACCCCACACAGCCGGCACTGCAGGCGCTCCGCGCGGGGGGCCGCCGCCCCGTGGTCCTTCACCGCGTGCACACGCAGGTAGGCGGCCGTGGTGAACCCTGGGGGGCAATTGGAGGGGCGGGGGGGTTATTGGGGGGGATTTAGGGGGGTTTCAGGGGGTAACAGGGGGATTTGGGGGGTTAGAAGGGGTGTGGGGGGGACTTGGGGGCATTATGAGGGGGTAGGGGGGGATTAGGGGGGGATTGGGGAGCACTGGGGCCTTATCGAGGGGTTGGGGGGGAAATGGGGGGGCTATGAGGGGATTGGGGGGGGCTTGGAGGGGATTTGGGGGCTGGCAGGGAGGGGCGGAGCCCCAGGGAAGAGGGTGGAGCCCCAGGAGAGGGGGCGGAGAAACCCAGACCCCTCCCACCTCTGTCCCAGCCCCCAGAGGCGGGGCTGAGCCCCGCCCCCAGCCTTAGAACCACACCCCATGGCCATAGCCCCGCCCCCTCCGTTTAGCCCCGCCCACCTTTGTTACAGAGAGCACGGGCATGGCTGGGGCAGGCCCACCCCCAGCCCATAGCCCCGCCCCCTTTTTTTAGCCCCGCCCACCTTTGTTGCAGAGCACACAGACATGGCTGGGCCCCTAGCCCCTTAACCCCACCCCCTGCCCCATAACCCATCTCCATAGCCCCACCCCCTTTTCCAAGCCCCGCCCCTAAACCCGCCCACTCATTTAGCCCCTCCCCCTTTGTCTAACCCCGCCCACCTTTGTTGCAGAGCGCACACACGTGGCTGGGCCCTGTCCCCATAACCACCCCCATAGCCCCTCCCCAGCCCCATAACTCATCTCCATAGCCCCGCCCCTAGCCCCGCCCACCCCGTTTAGCCCCGCCCCCTTTGTCTAGCCCCGCCCACCTTTGTTGCAGAGCGCACAGACGTGGCTGGGCCCCTGGCCGTGCACCTTCATGTGGTCGGCGATGTAGGCGGCGCTGAGCATCTTCCCGCAGACGTGGCACGGCACCTTCTCCTCGTGCCGCACCGCGTGCGCACGCAGACGGTCCTTGGTGGCGAACGCGGCCTCGCACGTCTGGGGGGACATGGGGATGGGGGGGGCTGGGGTGACCCTATAGGGATGGGGGGGACCTATAGGGATGGGGGGACCTATAGGGATGGGGGGGGACCTATAGGGATGGGGGGGGACCTAGAGGGATGGGGGGACCTATAGGGATGGGGGGGGACCTATAGGGATGGGGGGGGACCTAGAGGGATGGGGGGGACCTATAGGGTCGTGGTATGGGGCTGGGCGCTGGGGCTGGGGCATGGGGCAGGGCTGTGGGGCCATGTGAGGCCATTTTGGGGCCATTTGAGGGCTGTTTGGGGTGGTTTGGGGGCCGTTCAGGGACATTCAGGGACATTTTGGGGCTGTGTGGGGCCATTTGTGGTGGTTTTGGGGCCGTTTGGGGCCGTTTGGAGCGGTTTTGGGGCCGTACCTCGCACTTGAAGGGCCGCTCCGTGGAGTGCACCTGGCGCACGTGGCTGTTGAGGTGGTCGGGGCTGCGGGAGAAACGGGGTGAGAACGGGGGATTTGGGGAAAACAGGGAAATCGGGGGGATATTGGGGAAAATATGGGGAAATTGAGGTCACAACGGGGGAAACTGGGGGAGAAACAGGACAAAGTGGGGGAAAATATGGGGAAATTAGGGTCAAAATGGAGAAAAATGGGGGAAATCAGGGAAAAGGGGGGGAAATTGGAGGAAAAGAAGGGGAAATTGAGGGAAATTGGCATCAAAACACGGAAAAATGGAGGGAAATGGGGGAAATTAGGGGGAGATAGGCATCAAAATGGAAAAGCGGGGGGGGAATGGGGGAAATCAGGGGAAAGTTGGGGAAAATGGGGTGAAATGGGACAGAAATGGGTCAACATGAGGCAAAATAAAATTCTACAATTGTGTGATTGTGTGATTCTGTGAAAATGGAGCAGAAATGGGTTAATACGAGGTGAAACGGGGCAGAAATGGGTCGATATGAGGTGAAATGGGACAGAAACGGGAAGGTTTGAGGGGAAATGGTGCAGAAATGAGGCAAAGTGAAGCAGAACTGGGTCAATATGAGGTAAAAAATGACAGAACTGCGTCAATATGGGGTAAAACAGGGCAGAAATGGATCAATATGAGGTGAAATGGGGCAGAACCGTGTCAATACGAGGCAAAACGAAGCAGAAACGAGTCATGAGGCAAAATGAAGCAGAAATGGGTCAGTATGAGGTAAAACAGGACAAAAACGGGTCAATATGAGATAAAGCAGCACAGAAACGGGTCAATATGAGGCAAAATGAAGCAGAACCAGGTCAATATCAGGCAAGACAGCACAGAACCGGGTCAATACGAGGCAAAACGGGACAGAACCAGGTCAATATGAGGCAAGATGAAGCAGAACTGGGTCAATATGAGGTGAAATGAAGCAGAAATGGGTCAATATGAGGTAAAACACAACAGAAATGGGTCATTATGAGGCAAAGCAGGACAGAACCAGGCTGATTTGAGGCAAAACAGGATGGAACCGGGCCGATATGAGGCAAAATAGGACAGAACCGAGCCGATTCGGGGCAAAACAAGACAGAATCGGGTCAATATGAGGTAAAACAAGACAAAACCGGGTCAATATGAGGCAAAATGAAGCAGAAATGGGTCAATATGATGCAAAACAGGATGGAACTGGGTCAATACAAGGCAAAACACGGCAGAAATGGGTCAATATGATGCAAAACAGGATGGAAGTGGGTCAATACGAGGCAAAACAGGACAGAACCAGGTCAATACAAGACAAAACAGGACGGACGTGGGTCATTATGAGGCGAAACAAGACAGAACCGGGTCAATATGATGAAAAACAGGACAAAATCGGGTCAATACAAGGCAAACCGGGACGGAAGTGGGTCAATACGATGCTAAACAAGCCAGAACCGGGCCGACGCGGGGCCGTACCGCGAGAAGCTCTTCCCGCAGTGGCTGCAGACGTAGGGCTTGTGCACGGCGCCCTCGTGGCAGCGCACGTGGTAGCTCATGCGGTCCTTGCGCTTGAAGCGCTGCTGGCACACGGGGCACTGGAAGGGCTTCTCGTCCGAGTGCGACAGCTTGTGGCGCTTCAGGTGGTACACGTCGCGGAACGCCTTGCCGCACATCTCGCACGCGTGGCTCTTCCTCGCCCGCTTGGCGCCGCCGCCGCCTCCTCCTCCGCCGCCGCCGCCCCCGGCCGCGTCCAGGCCGGCCACGCTGAGCAGGCTGAGGGGCACCATGGTGGGCACGGCGCGGGGGGCGGCGGCGCGGCCGGGGGCGTGCGTGGCCTCGTGGCGCCGCAGGTTGTAGCCGTTCTTGAACTCCTTGGCGCACAGCGCGCAGATGTAGGGGCCTTTGCTCTTCGACTTGCGGGGGGCGGCCGCGGGGCTGGGGGCGCTCTGCGGGGCCTGGGGGGGGTTCTGCGGGGAGGCCTGGGGGGCGCCGGGGGGCTCCGGGGCGGGCGGGGGGGGCTTGAGGGCGGCCGGGTCCACGGTGGTGCCCGGGGGGGGGGCGTCGGGGCCCAGCACCGGGAGCAGCTCCACCGGCAGCGCCTCGGGGCCCGGGGGGGGGGGCGGGAGAGGGGCGGGAGGGGGGGGAGGGGGCGCGGGGGGGGCCGAGGGGGGGGCGGGGGGGGGGGGGCGGCGGCCTGGGGGGGGGGAGAGGGGAGGGAGGGGGGGAAGAGGGGAGAAAGGGGGGGGAGAGGAGAAAGAGAGGGGGGGGGAGAGTCAGGCCACGCCCCTCCCGGCATGGGGACACGCCCCCTTTACAAAGCCACGCCCCTTCATATAGCCACGCCCCCTTCTGTTTAGCCACGCCCCTCATTACAGACCCCCCAACACTGGGACAATGCCCCCCCCCCCGGACATGCAGCCCTGTAGGAAGCCACGCCCTTTAAGCGAGGCCACGCCCCCTTACGATAAACCGCGCCCTGTTCCGTATAGCCACGCCCCTCCTTGTAGCCACGCCCCCTCCCTAGAGACAGCCCCCTCCCTGCTCCCCCTCCATAGGCAGCCCATGAGAAACCACGCCCCCTCCTGTAAGCCACGCCCCTCGGTGAAAAGCCACGCCTGCACAGTGGAACCACGCCCCCTTCCGTTGACCACGCCCCCACGTTGTGGCCACGCCCCCTCCCCCGGGGATGGTCCCCTCTCCATAGACACGCACCCCGGGGTGAAGCCCCGCCCATTCCGTGAAGCCCCGCCCCCTCCCATGAAGCCACGCCCCCTCGGCGCCCGGTCCCACAACGCGAAGCCCCGCCCCTTGCGATTAACCACGCCCCCTCCCCGCGGCCACAGGCCCCTAGACAAAGCCCCACCCCCTCCGCGAAGCCCCGCCCACACCCCTATGCCCCGCCCCTCGCTGCTCCCGCACCCCCGCCGCGAGGCCCCGCCCCCTCCGCGACAAGCCCCGCCCCCTCACCGGCTCCACACCCCTCTGCATAGCCCCGCCCCTTTCACCAAACCCCTCCCTCCTCGTGGCCCCGCCCCCCTAAGCCCCGCCCACCAGACCCCACCCACAAGCCCCGCCCACGAAGCCCCGCCCACACCTAAAGCCCCACCCACCCTCAGGCCCCGCCCACGCCCCGCCCCCTCCACAAACCCCTCTCCGCTAAGCCCCGCCCCTCCTCCCCAAGCCCCTCCCCCCTCCCCAAGCCCCGCCCGGCGCGGGGGGGGGAACAAAACCCCCGCCCCCCCCCCTCCGGGCCCCGCCCCGCCCCTCACAAGCCCCGCCCCCTCCAAGCTCCGCCCCCTCCGGGCGGTGGGCGGGGCCTGACCTGGAAGATGAAGCTGCTCCAGCTGCCCGCGTCCATGGCGCTCGGGCGGGAGGGGCGGGGGGAGCGGGCGCGGCGCGCGCCGCCGCTGATTGGCTCCGGCCCCGCCCCGCCCGCCGCTGATTGGCCGCCGCCGCCCGCCGCGCCCCCGCCCCTCGCGGCCCCCTCCCGCCGCCCGCCGCCGGGGCCCCCGCGCACAAAATGGCGGCGGCGGCGCCGCCCCCCGCGGGCCCGGCCGGCACCATTGGGGCGGGGGGCGCCGTGACGACAGCCCCCCCCCACCCCCACCCCCGCCCCCTCCCCTCCCCTCCGCTCCTCCCCCCACACCCCCCCAGCCGCTTGGTACGGCCCGGGGCTCGCCGGCAGCGCCGCCCGCCAACGCCGCGGCCTCCAAAAGGGCCCCGGGGGGGTCGGGGGGGTCTGGGGGGCTCGGGGAGGTGCGGGGGGATCCCGGGGGTGTGGGTGGGGTGCGGGGTTTTGGGGAGAATTCGGGGGTTTTGGGGGTTTTATCGGGGCGGGGGGCGCAGGCCCCTCTCAGGGGGAGCGCGGTTGCCATGGAGACGACGGGGAGGGAGGGGGAGGCCGCACGGTTGCCATGGAGACGGAGCGGGAAGGCGGGAGGGAGGGAGCAGGGCAGGCCGCGCGGTTGCCATGGCGACGGGCGGGCGGGCAGCGCGCCGATTGGCTGCCCCCGGGGTGAGGCGCGAAAGCGGGCCCCTCCCCGCCGGCCACGCCCCCTTTTCGCAGGCCACGCCCCCCGCGCTTCCCGCCCTTTTGGCCGTGAGGCGCCGCCGCCATCTTGGGCGCTGAGGCAGCGGCGGGCGCGGTTCCCCCCTGCGGCCCCGGCCCCGATTCCGCCCGTTTTTCCCCCAAATTCCGCCCGATTTCCCCGGTTTTCGCCCCGATTCCCCCCTCAGCGGGAGGCCCAGGGCAGCAGGCGGCGGCGCAGCTCCTTGGCCAGCAGCTCCCGCTCGCGGCTGCCGCCCTCCAGCAGCGCCCGGTTCTCCTGCGCCCTTCGTGCCAGGTAGGGCAGCGCCGCCTCCGGGGGCCCGAACGGCACCGACTTGTACACCAGGAACCCCGCCCGGCCTGCCCAGGGGGGCACCGTGACACGGGGGGGGACCGAGGCCCACAGGGGAGCCCCGAAAAGCCCAGGCCGGGGGGGAGAAACCCCCGTGAGACACGAAAACCCCGTGGGGGGGGGGAAATCCATGAAAGGGGGCCCAAAAGTGCAGTGAGGGGACCCAGAACCCCCAAAAGGAGCCCTAAAATCCCATTTGGGGGACCCAAGACCCCAAAAGACCCCATTGGGAGCCCCAGAATCCTGTCTGGGGGACCCAAAACCCCATTGGAAACCCCAAAAAACCCCAAAGGAGCCCCAAAATCCCAAAGTGGAGCCCCAAAAATCATTGAGGAGACCCAAAACCCCAAAAGGGGACCCAGAACCCCAAGGGGGAGCCCCCCAGACCGTTTAAGGACCCCCCAAAGCCCCCTGAACCCCCTTGAGGAGCCCCAAAATCCCCTTTAGGAGCCCCCAACCCCCCCTCAGGACCCCCGCAGACCCCAAACCACCTCCCCGGACCCCAAAATCCCCCCAAAATGCCCCCAAATCCCCCCCAAAAGCCCCGTACCCAGCACCAGCGAGATGTGGTCGCCCATCCCCAGCAGCTGCCCGAAGCACACGGCGCCGTCCCGCGGCACCCCCAGCTCCTCCATCCTGCGGACCCCCCAATTAATTAATTAACCCCCCAAATAATTAAATAACCCCCCAATTAGCGCCCCAGGGGGCTAATTACCCCCCCCAATGCCCTAATTACCCCCCAATTGCCCCCCCACCCCCATAATCCCCCATAACCCCCCATTTGCCCCCCAAATTCCCCCCAGTTACCCCCCCGAGCTCCCCCCCCAGGGGCTCGTTGCCCCCCCAGTTACCCCCCCGCGCTAATTACCCCGCTAATTACCCCACCTGCGTGCGGCGAGCTGCACGGAGCCCTCGTTGTGGGTGGCCACCATCAGCTCCAGGCCCTCCCCGTGCGTCAGCGCCAGCTCCAGGCACTGCGCGTAGCTGGGGAGGGATTTGGGGTCAGATCAGGGGATTTTGGGGCTTGGGGGGGGTTTGAGGCCTTTTTGGGGTGTTTGGGGGCCCTTCTTGGGGCCCTTTTGGGGTTTTGGGGCTCTTCTGGGGCCCTTTCAGGTCCCTTTTGTGTGGTTTTCGGCCCTTTTGTGTCCATTTTGGGAATTTTTTGGGGTACTGCAGCCCTTTTGGAGGTTTTTTGGGGTCCCTTTTGGGTTTTTGGGGGTCCTTTTTGGTGTTTCTTGTCCCTTTTGGGGTTTGGGGGGGCTCTTTTGGGGTTTTTAGTCCCTTTTGGGGCCCTTTGGGGCTCTTTTGGGGTCCCTTTTGGTGTTTTGCGGCTCTTCTGGGTCCCTTTTGGGGTCATTATGGTGTTTTTGGGATCCACTGTGGGGATTTTGGGTCCCTTTTGCTCCCTTTACGTCCCTTTTGGGGTCCCTTTTGGGTTCCTTTTGGTATTTTGGGGTCCTTTTAGGGGTTCTTGGGGTCCCTTTTGGGGATTTCGTATCCCTTTTGGGGTCCCTTTTGGGTGTTTTTGGTCCCTTTTTGGGTCCCTGTTGTTGTTTTTGGGGTCCTTCTGTCCTTTTTGGGGTTCCCACCTGTGGTCGGTGTGCTGGGGGGTGTCCATGGCTGTTCCCCGCCCCCTCTCGTGCTGCAGGTACGCCCCCCGCACCAGCTTCAGCCCCACCGCGGCCCCCAGGCGGCGCGCGCGGCTCAGCACCCGCTGCAGGTCCTGCACCGCGTCCTGCTCGGGCGGACCCACGGGTGACGGCCTGCCCCACAGCGGGGCGTCCTGCCCCACAGCGGGGTGTCCTGCCCCACAGCAGGGTGTCCTGACCCACAGCGGGGTGTCCTGCCCCACAGCGGGGTGGCCTGACCCATAGCTGACACCCTGACCCACAGCCCTGACCCTCAGCGGGGCGTCCTGACCCATAGCGGGGTGCCCTGCCCCATAACTAATGGCCTGACCCATAAACAACAGCCTGACCCACAGCCCTGACCCATAACCAATGGCCTGCCCCACAGCTAAACACCCAGCCCCACATCCTGCCCCATATCCCAGCCCCATGGCACCCCACACCCTGCCCCACATCACCCCATATCACCCCCCAGACCTCCCTGCCCCACAGACCCTGAGGTATGCCTGCTGCGTGTCCCAGCCCCACACACCCCACACACCCCACACCCTGCCCCACACCTCCCTGCCCCACAGACCCTGAGGTAGGCCTGCTGCGTGTGCCAGACCCAGGCCGTGCCCCGGTTGTGCCGCGCCATCAGCGCCAGCCCCAGCAGCGTCAGCGCCGCCCGCAGCTCGCTCTGCTCCGCGTCCAGCAGCACCCGCACCCCGCGGGACACCGCCTCCTGCGGCACAGACAGGGGCAGACCCACAGGTGGGGGGCAGACCCAGAGATATGGGGCAGACCCAGAGATATGGGGCAGACCCAGAGATAGGGGGCAGACCCATAGCAGGAGACCCACAGGTAGGAGGGAGACCCGTAGGGAGAGACCCAGAGACAGGGGGCAGGGACACAGATGGATAGGGGATGGGGACACTGCCATGGGGCCACTTGTGGGGCAGACCACCCGCTATAGGGCAGACCCACTGCTATGGGTCCCCCCCAATCTATAGGGCACCCCCCGCCCCCATGGGTGCCCCCCCCCACCCATGGGTGCCCCCCTCACCGCCGCCACCCTGTCGAGGCGCTGCAGCGCGGCCCCCAGCTGGGCGTTGTCGTCCGGGCTCAGGCACGAGAAGGACGGAGCCTGGGGGGGGAGAGTGTGGGGTGCTATGGGGCAGCTGTGGGGTCTGTGGGGTGTTAGAGGGTGGCTATGGGGCTCTGTGCAGCAGCTATGGGGTGCTATAGGGTGTTATGGGGTGGCTATGGGGCACTATGGGGTGCTGTGGGGCACTATGGAGTGCTGTGGGGCACTATGGGGCAGCTATAGGGCAGCCATGGGGCGCTATGGGGCAGCCATGGGGCGCCGTGGGGCTCACCTCGCCCCCCATGACAGCCACGACCCTCTCCTCGCTCAGCTCCGTGCCCGGCTCCTGCAGCCGCTGTGACAGCGTCTCCTGGGGGGCCGCGTGGGGTCAGCCCGGGGCTGCCCCACACTTATGGGGCTCACCCCACACTTATGGGGTGCCCCCCACTGGTGGGGCCGTACTCACGCAGAGCCGGGCGCTCATCAGCGCCGTCACCTTCAGCTGCATCATCGGCCGCGGCCCCGTCCCCGCCGCCAGCCCCACACCCGACAGCGCCGCGCGGGCGTTGGCCTCCAGGCCCTGCTCCCTGCGGGGACACCGCGACCCACAGCGACCCATAGCGACCCATGGCTGCCCCATAGCGACCCATAGAGACCCCATAGAGACCCATAGCGACCCATAGGGACCCACAGAGACCCATAGAGCCCCTATAGAGACCCCCAGAAACCCCATAGAGCCCCATAGCGACCCATAGTGACCCTATAAAGACCCCCAGAAACCCCATAGAGGCCCCATAGGGACCCATAGAGACCCCATAGAGATCCATAGAGCCCCTATAGAGACCCCCAGAAACCCCACAGCGCCCCATAGAGACCCCAAAGAGAACCATAAAGACTCATAGAGACCCCATAGGGCCCCATAGAGATCCACAGAGACCCCATAGGGACCCATAGCGACCCATAACTGCCCCATAGCGACCCATAGCACCCCATGGCTGCCCCCCAGCCCACCCCACATGGTGCCCCACACCCACCCCACCCCCCCCTGCCCCACATGTCCCCCCCCTACCCGCGGTGCTGCCCCTCGTCCTCGCTGGGCAGGGCGAGCAGCGGGCGCAGCCCCAGGTCCCGCAGGCGCTGGGCCGTGGCCTGCAGCTGCCGGGGGGAGTCGCCCCCCACGAAGTGGCCGTACACCGAGCCCCGCAGTGCCCAGCCCCACACGCGGCCCCCCAGCACCCGCCGAGACACCCGCAGCACCTGGGGGCGGGGGGCAGGGGGTGACCCACAGGGACGTGGGGTGGGAGAGGGGTCAGCCTCTGCCCCAGAGCACTTGTAGGGTGGGGAGGGACAGGGGGCAGACCCTGCCCCATAGAGCTATGGGGTGAGGAAGGGCTGAACCCCTGCCTCACAGTGCTATGGGGCAGGAAGCACCCCCCCCATCCCTATCCCATAGCACTATGGGGACGGAAAGGCCTCACCCCCAGCGCTATGGGGCAGCCCCCCACCCCCTGCCCTATAGATCTATGGGGCAGGGTGGCGTTGTGCCTCACCGTCTCGGCGTGCTGCCCCACGGCCGGCACCGCGCAGAGCCTCAGCACCAGCAGCGCCCGCGCCAGCTCCCAGCTGCTGCGGGCCCCCAGCGCCGCCCCCCCCCCGAAATCCAGGGGGGCGCTTGGGGGGCAGCGGGCCGCGGGGCGCCGTGGGGCACCCCATAGCGCAGCCGCCCCCCGGGGGGCTCGGCGCAGCAAGGCCGGGGGCAGCATGGGGCTGGGGGGGTGGCGGGGCTGTGGGGCTGCCCCATAAGTAGCCCCCCCGGGGGTCACTCATTAACCCGGCCCCGCACGGGTCACTGGAGGGGCTCGGCCCCACGGCAGGGGGGCTCCCGTGGGGCAGGGGACGAAGGGCGAAGGGCGAGGGGGTGGTTGGGGGGCGGGACCCATAGCGGGGCTGGGGGGGGGGGCAGAGCAGGGCAATGTGTGGGGCAGGAGTCACTGTGCCCCACTGACACCATGGTGTGGGGCAGGAGACCCCATAGTGAGGCAATGTGTAGGGCAGGAGAGCATGTGGGGCTGGGCCCCATAGGGCCTCCGTGCCCCCCAACCCCATTCTGTGGGGCAGGAGCCCCCCCAGCCCATTCCCTGTGCCCCACAGCGAGCCCACTTGTGGGGCAGGACCCTCCGTGCCCCACAGCTCCTGCTCAGTGGGGCAGAGCCCCCCATAACCCCCCCCAAGCACACACACTCAGAGCCCTTCTTCCTTCGGGTGCTTTATTGGTGGGCCCCGTGGGGCCGGATCCGTGGGGCTCGCCGTGGGTCTGTCTCCGCGGGGTCTCTGTGGGTCTGGCTCCGTGGGTCCGGCCGTGGGGTCTCCGTGGGGTCTCGCTCAGTAGTTGGAGCCGCGCTCCTGCTGCCGGTAGCCGCCGCGCCGCAGGTAGCCACCGTCGCCCTTGCGGTAGCCGTCCTTCTGGTCTGGGGGCAGGGGGGTGAGCGGGGCCGCGGGGCGCTATGGGGCGCTGTGGGGCGCTATGGGGCAGCTATGGGGCGCTGTGGGGCAGGGCTCACCGCGGAAGTAGCCGCCGTAGGAGCCCTGCTTGTGGTCGAAGACGCGCTCGTTGTTCTCCACCAGCCCCCCCAGCTTCTCGGCCAGCTGCAGCGCCAGGTTCTGCTGCGCCGTGGGCTCCGTGCGGTGCATCATCACCGTCTGCGTCGGCTGGTCCAGGGACGCCTGCGGGACCCACAGCTCTGCCCCATGGCTGCCCCACATCGCCCCATAACCACCCCATGGCTGCCCCATAACCATCCCATAACCACCCCACATCATCACCGTCTGCGTGGGCTGGTCCAGCAACACCTGCGGGACCCCAAACTCTGCCCCACATCACCCCCAAATGACCCCACAGCACCCCCAGCGCCCCATAGCTGCCCCACACTGCCCCATAGCTGCCCCATAGCCACCCCCCCCCGCCCCACCATGAGCTCCTCGTTGATGATCATCTTGCTGATGATGCTGTGCACCGTGGGCAGGTCCAGCTGGAACATGTCGGCCAGGATCTCCATGCTGCAGGACCCGCCGTGACGTCACCGTGACGTCACCGACACCCCGGCGACGTCACCGCGACGCCACCGAAACCCCGATGACGTCACCGCGACGTCACCGCGCCCCGCCCCACCTGATGGAGTCGTAGACGCTGCTGTAGGTGAAGAGGTAGGTGCGCAGCGACTCCTCCTGGATCTTCCTGCGGCGCCAAAACGGGGCAAGAAAACCACATTTTGGGGCCGCCCCGCGCCCTTTCACCCCCCAGTAAAACAAAGGAGCCCGAAACGGGGCGAAACGCGGAGGTTTCGGGTCCGTGGGGCACGCACCTGACCAGCATGGCGCGCACCTTGTCGGCCTCGGGGAACAGGTCCCAGACCTTGCCGTTCATCTTCTCGTTGACGATGAAGCGGTGACACGTGCGCCAGTCGCCCATCTTCATCGCCTTCGACGCCGCCACCACGTGCTCGCGCATCGACTCGGGGGGCCCTGGGGGGGAGAGATGGGGGGGATGTGGGGCAGGGGCTATAGGGTGGGATGCAACAGGACCTATAGGGACAGGAGCTATGGGGCGGGATGCAGGAGGACCTATAGGGCCAGAAGCTATGGGGCCAGCAGACTGCAGGCTCTATGGGGCACAAGCTATGGGGCCAGAATATGGCAGGAGCTATAGGGCAGGCCCTATGAGGTGGTTATGGGGCAGCTATGGGGCAGTTATAGGTCTATTATGGGTCACATTTCTCTGTCCTTACCCAGCAGGGGCTGCCTCTCCCCCACGCGCAGCTGGTGGTGGAACTGCTTGGGGTCATTATAGGGGATGGCTATGGGGCGGGCCCTATAAGGTCTCTATGGGGCAGCTATGGGGCAGTTATGGGGCAGCTTTGGCTCACGTTTCTATGCTCTTACCCAGCAGGGGCTGCCTCTCCCCCACCTGCAGCTGGTGGTGGAACTGCTTGGGGTCATTACAGGGGATGGCTATGGGGCGGGCCCTATGAGGTTGCTATGGGGCAGCTATGGGGCAGCTGTGGGGCAGACACTGATCATCCCTCTCTCCCCTTACCCAGCAGGGGCTGCCTCTCCCCCACCCGCAGCTGGTGGTGGAACTGCTTGGGGTCAGTTATAGGGGACAGCTATGGGGTCATTATAGGGGATGGCTATGGGGCAGGCCCTACGAGGCGGTTATGGGGCAGCTATGGGGCAGCTGTGGGGCAGACACTGATCATCCCTCTCTCCCCTTACCCAGCAGGGGCTGCCTCTCCCCGACCCGCAGCTGGTGGTGGAACTGCTTGGGGTCATTATAGGGGATGGCTATGGGGCGGGCCCTATAAGGTCGCTATGGGGCAGCTATGGGGCAGTTATGGGGCAGACACTGATCATCTTTGTCTCCCCTTACCCAGCAGGGGCTGCCTCTCCCCCACCCGCAGCTGGTGGTGGAACTGCTTGGGGTCATTATAGGGGATGGCTATGGGGTCATTATAGGGGATGGCGATGGGGCGGGCCCTATAAGGTCGCTATGGGGCAGCTATGGGGCAGTTATGGGGCAGCTTTGGCTCATCCCTCTCTCCTCTTACCCAGCAGGGGCTGCCTCTCCCCGACCCGCAGCTGGTGGTGGAACTGCTTGCTGATCATGCGGCGCCGGGCGTCGAACTCGTGGGCGGCCATGTAGGGGATCTCCAGCAGCATGGCGGCCACCAGGTAGACGCACTCGAGCAGCTCCAGGTTGATGTGCATGTGGAAGGGCACCTGGCGCCGCTTCTCGATCTTCTCCTGCTCGGGGTTGCGCTCCTGCAGGCTGCGCATCAGCAGCCCCTGGCCCAGCAGCTCCTTGGCGCGCCCGCTCGACTGGATGTCCAGCAGCGCGTTGTGCGCGTCCTTGATCATCCCCTCGCGGAACGCGCAGATGCCCAGCTGCACCATCGTGCGGTTGTACAGGATCTGGGGGGGGGTGGAGTGGTTTCTGGGGGGTTTTGGGGGGATTTTGGGGGGTTTCAGGGGGGTGGCGGGGAGCTGAAGGGTCTGAATGGACCTGAGTGGTGAGGGGTGGGCAGTACGTGGGAGGTAATGGGGTCAGGACGGCACCAAAATCCAGCAAATTGGCCCCAAATGGCATCAAATTGAATCAAGATGGCACCAAAATCCAACAAAATGGCCCCAAATGGCATCGAATGGGATGAAAATGGCACCAAAATCCAATAAATTGGCCCCAAATGGCACAGAATTGGATCAGGATGGCACCAAAATGGCCCAACTGGGCTAATGCTATAGGACTGGGAGTCTCAAACCAGACCCTATGGCACCAGGGGGTCCCACACCCAATCCTTTGGGTCTGGGGGGTCCCAAACCAGGTCCTATGGGGCTGGGGGGCACATGGGGGTTTCGGGGGCTCCCAAACCCAATCCTATGGGTCTGGGGGTCCCAAACCCGACCCTAAATGACCCGGGGTCTCTGTTTTAGGGTGTCCCACCTGCACGGGGGGGTCTGCGTGGTGGATGTTGTCCTGCAGGTGGGACATGAGCCAGACCCTATAGAACTGGGGGCTCCCAAACCCAACCCTGTAGAACTGGGGGCTCCCAAACCCGACCCTATAGGTTTTGGGGTCCCTTTTGGGGTGTCCCACCTGCACGGGGGGGTCGGCGTGGTGGATGTTGTCCTGCAGGTGGGACATGAGCCAGACCCTATAGAACTGGGGGCTCCCAAACCCAACCCTGTAGAACTGGGGGCTCCCAAACCCGACCCTATGGATCTGGGAGGTCCCTAACCTGACCCTAAATGACCCGGGGTCTCTGTTTTAGGGTGTCCCACCTGCACGGGGGGGTCTGCGTGGTGGATGTTGTCCTGCAGGTGGGACATGAGCCAGACCCTATAGAACTGGGGGCTCCCAAACCCAACCCTGTAGAACTGGGGGCTCCCAAACCCGACCCTATAGGTTTTGGGGTCCCTTTTGGGGTGTCCCACCTGCACGGGGGGGTCGGCGTGGTGGATGTTGTCCTGCAGGTGGGACATGAGCCAGACCCTATAGAACTGGGGGCTCCCAAACCCAACCCTGTAGAACTGGGGGCTCCCAAACCCGACCCTATGGATCTGGGAGGTCCCTAACCTGACCCTAAGTGACCCGGGGTCTCTGTTTTAGGGTGTCCCACCTGCACGGGGGGGTCAGCGTGGTGGATGTTGTCCTGCAGGTGGGACATGAGCATGAGGTCTCGCGCCTGGAACCAGCGGGAGTGCAGCGCGTGGTGGTAGATGTGGCACAGGATGGCGCAGGTGCGGATGCGGTCGGTGCGGTCCTTGGCGTAGATGAACTTGCACAGACGCTCCATCAGCGCCGCTGAGTCCTCGCCCTCGTTCTCTGCTGCATCCGCCTCCGACTGCGAGAAACGGGGAAAAAACGGGGAAAAAAGGGAGAAAATGGGACCCGGTGAGACAACACGCGGCCAGAGGGAGCCAAAACGCAGCCGAACAAAACAAAAACAGCTCGAAGTGAAACAAAATCAACCCAAAGGGAGCCAGACTCAACCCAAAGGGAGACAAGATGCACCAAAAGTGAGTAAAACGACCCAAAGGGAGCCAAAATGGCCCCAAAGCCTCAAATAATCCCCCTGTAATCCCCCCCAGTCCCGTCCCCAGTCACCGTGGAGGCGTCGGGGGGCGCGTGGCGGCGCTGCTGGGCCTTGTAGTCGAACTTGTAGTAGGTGTGCATGGCAGAATCCCCCCTAATCCCGCCATAGCTCATAATCCCACCATAATGCCCCCTAATCCCGCCGTAATATCTCATAATCCCGCCGTAATATCTCATAATCCCGCCATAACCCCCCCATAATCCCCCCCCCCAGTCACCTTGGAGGCGTCGGGGGGCGCGTGGCGGCGCTGCTGGGCCTTGTAGTCGAACTTGTAGTAGGTGTGCAGCACGCGGCGCAGGTAGACGCGGCAGAGCTCCTCGGGGGAGCCGCGCGCCGCCAGGTAGCGCTGCAGCCGCGCCACGATGCCGCACACCCGGCCCTCGTCCTTCAGGTGCTCCACGTACTCTGCAGGCAGCGCCGGCCCCGTTCGGCCCCAGTTTCCCCCAGTCTCCACCCATTTCCCTTTGCTCTCCCCGTATTTCCCCCCATTTGGCCCCATTTCCCTCCATTCTCCACCCATTTTCCCCCATTTCCCTCCATTTTCCCCCATTCTCCCCCTATTTCCTCCCATTTGGCCCCCTTTCCCTCCATTTCCCCCCCCATTTTCCCCCCATTCTCTTCCACTTCCCCCAATTTCCCCCCGTTTCCCCCCATTTTCCCCTTTCCCCCAATTTCCCATTCCCCCCCCCAATTTCCCCAATTTTCCCCCATTTCTCCCCATTTCCCACCCCATTTCCTGCCCCATTCCCTCCCCCCCGCCCCCCTGTTGCAGCCGCTTTGCCCAATTTCCCTGTTTTTTGCCCCGTTTCTCACCCTGGGAGTGGGGGTCGGTGTTCTGCATGATCTTGGTGAACTCCTCGTCCATGCGCTCCACCAGCGTCAGGATGCAGCCGCGCACCCGGTACGGCTGGGACAGGGGGGGATGGCGTCAACACCCCAAAAACGCCCCAAATCACCCCAAAATCAGCCCCAAAACGCCCTGAATCACCCCAAAATCAGCCCCAAAATGCCCCAAATCACACCCCAAACAGCCCCCCAAAAAAACAAAACCACCCCAAATCAGCCCAAACCATCCCAAACCACCCCAAAAACACCCCAAAGCCCCCCCAACCTCCCCAAAAGGCCCCCACAGCCCCCCCAAATGACCCCCAAATGACCCCACAGGCCCCCCAAGCCCCCCAAATGACCCCAAAATCCCCCCAAACGGCCCCAAAGCCCCCCCGTCTCCCCCCACCTGCTCGGGGTTGGAGAGGTTCTCGGACTCCTCGACGATGTTCTCCCCGATGAAGATCTGGGGGTTGGCGAACAGCACGTCCAGCAGCTCCTCGATGCAGCCCAGGCACTTCTGCCACATCTCGGGCTGGGGGGGAATTAGAGACCCATAGCGACCCATAGCGCCCCACAGCCTGCCCCATAGCGCCCCATAGCGCCCCATAACCCACCCCCAGCCCGCCCCCCAGCGCCCCATAGCCCCGGCCCACCTTCATGTAGGTGGCCAGGTTGGGGTTGTAGTCGTAGAGCGAGGCGATGATGTTGAACTTGATCTTCACCTCCAGCGCCACCCCCAGGTTGTTCTCGTTGGCGATGCCGACCAGCAGCTGCAGCAGCTCGATCTGCGCCGCCCTGCCCCACAGCCGGCCCCATAACCAGCCGCACGGCTGCCCCACAGCCCGCCCCATAGCTGCCCCATAGCCAGCCCCACAGCCGCCCCACGGCCTCACCGGTCGGTGCCCTTCTTGCCGCGCGCCTGCAGGATCTCGTTGAGCTTCTTCACCACCACGGCGTGGGTGATCTCCGTGCCCTTGGCGAACATCTTGGGCTTCTCCTGGGGGCGTGTGGGGGGCACGCTGTGGGGCTGCCCCATAGCGCCCTGCCCCATAGCGCCGCCCCATAGCACTGCCCCATAGCACAGCCCCATTGCCCTACCGCGAGGCGCTGCCCCACAGCTCTGCCCCCTAACCTCACCCTATGGCCCTGCCATGCCCCATAGGCTCACCCCACAACCCAGCCCCACACCCAGCCCCACACCCAGCCCCACACCCAGCCCCATAACCCAGCCCCACACCCTGCCCCACACCTTGACGAGGGGCACGCCGCCCTTGACCTTCTCCCACTCCCCGCCCTCGTTGTCGTCGTCGTCGTCGTCGTAGCGCCGCGCCTTGCGGTCGTGCTTCTTCTTCGCCTTCTCCTCGCGCTTCTTCTCGCCCCCGCGCTTGTCCTCGTCCCTGGGGGGGCAGCGTCAGCCCCGGGACCCCTCGGGGAGGGGGTTTGGGGGCGGTTTTGGGGCGTTTTGGGGCGATTCGCTCACTTTTTCAGGAACTTGGAGGCCAGCGAGGTGTACTTGCCCTCGTCCTCGTCCGACTCCGAGTCCGTGTCCGAGTCCGAGGAGCCCCAATCCTCATCGTCCTCTGAGTCCTCCGAGTCCTCGTCCTCCTGCAGCGACCCCAAATCCCCCCAAATTACCCCAAATCCCCCTAAATTATCCCCCCGAAAAACAATTTCCCTCCACATCCCCCCAAATCCCCTGTCAGAACTGCCCAAATCGCCCCAAATCCCACCCAAACCCCTCCAAATGCCCCGATATCTCCCCCGACCCCTCAAAATACCTCTGCAAAAACCCAAATCCCCCCCAAAAAAAGCCCAATTCACCCAATCCCTTCAAATTACCCACAAAAACCCCAAGTCCCCCCTTTTAGCCCCCAAATCCCCCAAAACCTCCCCATAACCCCCCAAATTACCCCCAGAAAACCCCAAATTTCCCCTATAGCCCCCCAATCCCCCCCTGTAACCCCCCAAACCGCCCCCATAAATCCCCCAATTCCCCCCAAAGTCCCCCTCAGACCCCCCAAATCCCCCCAAACGCCCCCAAATCCCCGTTTTTCGCCCCAAACCCACCTCCATCTTCTTGAGGAATCGGCCCCGCGCCTCCCCGGCCTCCTTCTTCTTGAGGAAGGCGGCGGCGCCCAGCCCCCCGTCGGCCTCGTCCTCCTCCGACGAGCTGGAGCCTGGGGGGGGCAGCTCAGACCCACGGCCTGCCCCACAGCGAGCCCTGCCCCATGGCCTGCCCCACAGCAGGGCCCTGCCCCATAGCGTGCCCCTGCCCCATAGTGAGTCCTACAGCCTGCCCCACAGCGAGTTCCTGCCCCATAGCAGGTCCCTGCCCCACAGCCTGCCCCACATCGCTCCCCACGCACCCTCCGAGTCGCGGCTCTTCTTCTCCTCATCCTCATCCGCCGACTGCTCCGGGTTCTGCCGGGAACGACACCGGGGTGAGCGACCCCTGCCCCACACCTGCCCCACACCCACCCCACACCTCCCGCCCCACACCTCCCGCCCCACACCTCCCGCCCCACACCTGCTTGTAGCTGGCGATCAGCCCCTCGAAGTCGCGGTTGTACTTGCGGATCTTCTGGCGCAGGGTGCTGAGCGCCTTGGCGTTGTTCTTGTTCATCCTCTTCTTGCCCTCCTTGTCCTCCCACAGCTGGGGGGCAGTGGGGGGGGGGCTCAGCGGGGCCGGGGAGCCCCAAAAGCCCCGGAATCCTCCCCAAAACGCGCACCTCGTTGAGGTAGTCCTCCAGGTCGGCCAGGATGCGCACGTAGAAGCGGGGGACGCCCTCCTTGTCCACGATGCCGCGCGCTTTGCTGAACGCCCGGCCCAGGAGCTCGAACTCCTCCAGGCACTTGGTGACGTCGCGGATCTTCATCGCGTTGCGGATCGTGCGGATCAGGTTGCTCAGCTCCTCGAACCTGGGGACAGGCCAGACCCATAGCGTGCCCCATAGCCGGCCCCATAGAGCCGCCCCACAGCCTGCCCCATAGCCGGCCCCATAGAGCCGCCCCACAGCTCACCGCTTGTCCTTGGCGCTGCGCACCACGCGCTTGGTGTCCTCCTCATCCTCGCTCAGCAGCAGGGGCCTGGGGGGGGAAAAAAAGGTGTGGGGCTGCCCCATAGACCCGCCCCCAGCCCCACAGACCCCCACAGATCCCCCCCCAGCCCCACAGATCCCCCCCCAGCCCCACAGATCCCCCCGTACTTGCTGTAGTTGCCCCCCGCGGGTTTGGCCACGAGCTCATCCCCGGACACGGAGGACTCGGACTCGCTGTCGGAGCCGGTGGTGAAGAAGCGCGACATCCTGGGGGGGGGTGTCAGTGGGGCGCCCCATAGCGCCCGGACCCACAGAGCCCTGCCCCATAGCGCCCTAACTCTACAGTGCCCTGCCCCATAGAGCCACACCCCATAGAGCCCTGCCCCATAGCATCCAGCCCCATAGAGCCCAGACCTATAGACCCCTGCCCCATAGCACCCGACCCCACAGATCTCCTGCCCCATCGCTCCCAGCCCCACAGCTCCTGCCCCATAGATTCCCAGCCCCATAGGCCCAGCCCCACAGATCTCCTGGGCCCATCGATCCCCGCCCCATAGCTGCAGCCCCACAGCTCCTGCCCCACAGATCCTGCCCCACAGCCCTCCCCAGCCCCACAGATCCCCCCCCCCCCCTCCCCCCGCTCACGCGGCCGCTCCGCTCCCGGCGCTGTCGCAGCAGGGAAAGGCCTCGCCCCGCCCCCTCCCGCGCCACGGAAGTGACGTCACCGCCCCGCGCCCTCCCGGAGCATGACGGGAAACCGAGTCCGGGGGCGAGCCTCGGCCCCAGGCCCCGCCCATCCGTAGCAAGCCACGCCCCCTTAACC
>NC_139069.1:123485-216207 GCF_965140915.1 Aythya marila
GGGGGGAAGGTGGAGAAAGGAGGGGGAGTGTTAGGTTGTGAGAGGGGAGAGAGCGGTTTTGAGGGGAAATCCTAGCTTTTTGAGGGGAAAAGACACAATTTGGAGGGGAAAATGACGGTTTTTGAGGAGAAAGAGCCCAGTTTTGAGGGAAAATAGCAGTTTTTGAGAGGAAAAAGTCAGTTTTTTTGAGGGGAAAATGTCAGTTTTGAGGAAAAAGACCCGATTTGGAGGGGAAAATGTCAGTTTCTGAAGAGAAAGGGCCCACTTTTGAGAGAAGATATCAGGTTTTGATGAAAAAGACCCAATTTGGAGGGAAAAAATGTCAGTTTTTGAGGAAAAAGACACAATTTAGAAGGAAAAAATGATAGTTTCTGGTGAAAAAAAGGCCTGCTTTTGAGGGAAAATGTCACTTTTTGAGGGGAAAGGGCCTAGTTTTGAGAAAATGTCAGTTTTGGGGGGAAAAGACACAATTTGCAGGGAAAAATGGCAGTCTTTGAGGACAAAGGCTCACTTTTGAGGGGAAAAGGCCTGGTGTTGAGAAGAAAATGTCGGTTTTGAGGGAAAAAGACCCAATTTGGAGGTAAGAATGTCAGTTTTTGAGGAGAAAGAGCCCAGTTTTGAGGGAAAATAGCATCTTTTGAGCGGAAAAAGTCAGTTTTTTGAGGGGAAAATGTCAGTTTTGAGTGAAAAAGACCCAATTTGTAGGGGTAAATGTCATTTTTTTAAGGTAAAAGACCCAATTTGGAGGGAAAAATGTCAGTTTCTGAGGGGAAAGGGGCCAGTCTTGAGGAGAAAATGTCAGTTTTGAGGGAAAAGACCCAATTTGGAGGGAAATACGTCAGTTTTTGAGGAGAAAGGGCCCACTTTTGAGGAAAAATATCAGGTTTTGAGAGGAAAAAGTCAGTTTTTGAGGGGAAAGGGTCTAGTTTTGACAGAAAAAGTCAGTTTTGAGGGGAAAAGACCCAATTTTGAGGGAAAAGTGTAAGTTTCTGAGGAGAAAGAGCCCACTTCTGGGGGAAAATGGGCCAGTTCTGAGGAGAAAATGTCAGTTTTGAGCAAAAACCCAATTTAGAGGGAAAAATGTCACTTTCTGAGGACAAAGGGCCTGGTTTTGAGAAGAAAATGTCGGTTTCGAGGGAAAAAGACCCGATTTGGAGGTAAGAATGTCACTTTTTGAGGGAAAAAATGTCAGTTTTGAGGAAAAAGACCCAATTTGGAGGGGAAAAATGTCAGTTTCTGAGGAGAAAGAGCCCACTTTTGATGGAAAATGTCACTTTTTGAGGGGAAAGGGGCTGGTTTTGAGGAGAAAATGTCAGTTTTGAGGGGAAAGGACCCAAACTGGAGGGAAAGATGTCACTTTTTGAGGGGAAAAATGTCAGTTTTTCAGGAAAAAAGCCCAGTTTTGAGGGAATATGTCAGTTTTTGAAGAGAAAGACCCTGTTTTGAGGAGACAATGTCGTATTTTGAGGAAAAAGGCACCCATTCTGGGAAGAAAATGTCAGTTTTGAGGAGGAAGGTCCCAGTTTTGAAGAAGAAATGTCAGTTTCTGAGGGAAAAAGTAGTGTTTTCAGGAAAAAGGCCCAGTTTTATGGAGAAAAAGAACTATTTTGGGGGATAACACCCCAATTCTGAGTGAAAAGAGCCCATTTTAAGCACTTTGGAGAAAAAAGAGCATTTGGGGCACCATTTATTGGAATAAAAGTAACGTTTATTGGAAAAAAAAAAGATAATTTTGAAAGAAATAACCTTGAGCAATGCAAACAAGACATTTTGAGGGAATCCTCACAGGTTTGAAAGACAAAATTTTAAATAGAAGGGGAAAAAAGCATTTGGAGAGTCAAAAATAGCCCTTTTTGAAGGAAAACCACGTGGTTTTGATGTCAAAAACCCATTTTGAGGGAAAAAATGAACATTTTGAGGGATTAAAGCTCCTGTTTGAGAGGAAAAAGCTGAGGAAAAATAACTTTTCCTCAAAAATTAAAGCAATTTTGGGTGAAAAAGTTTTAAATTACCCTCACAAACAACAATGTTGAGATAAAAAACACACTTTTAAGGAAAAAAAGAGCATTTTGTCTGGGAAGAACAACGCTATTTTTGCGGAAAAAAATCAAAATTGGGCTCTGACCCCTCTGGGGAGACGCCTGCCCCTCCCTGCAGCACCCCAGAGCCCTTTTTGGGGTGAAAAAGTGGCATTTTGGGACCTGACACCCCCCTCCCAGCACCCCAACCCTCCTTCGTGGCCTCCTCATGCTGCATTTTGGGGCAAAATCCCGCTGTTTTGGGGCCCGCCACATCCACAGCGCCACAGCCAGGGTAGAGGAAGGGTTATTTTGGGGCCAAACCCCCTTTTTTCAAGCCCAACCCCAAAAACCCGCCCCCCGAACCTCCCATTTTGGGTTCAGAAGATGGAATTTGGGGACCAAGCACCCCATTTTGGGTCCAAAAGCCACAATTTTGGGTCCAAACACCCCATTTGGGGTCCAAAAGGCAGAATTTGGGGCCTGAAACCTCGCATTTTTACCCCAACCACCCGCTCCACGGGGCCCAACCCCCTCCATCCCTCCCCCCGCCCCCCTCCCCCTGTAGCGTACGGTTTTGGGCCGAAAAGCGCCGATTTCAGGGCCGCTGCTGACGTGAGGGGCTGAGGCACTGGGGGGGGGGGGCGGGGCTAAGGGCGGCGAGGCCACGCCCCCCGCTGCGGCAGGGGCGGGGGTGCCGCAGGGGCGTGGCCGGGAGCGAGGGGGCGTGGCCAACGCGGAGCAATGGATGGGCGGTGCGGCGGGGGAGGGGGCGTGGCCTGGCGGAAGCCACGCCCTCCCCGTACAGCACGCGGGCGCAGCGTGGGAAAAAGGCATTTTATTGAATGGAGGCGGCGGCGCGGGGGCTCCCCCGGGTCCTAGCGCCGGGTCCGCCGGTTGGGGGTTACGGGGCACGGAGGGGGGGAGCTCCCGGTGCCGCTCCCGGTTCAGAGCATCGGGCGCGCCTGCTGGGTGAGCAGGATGCCGAAGCGGCGCTTGAGGACCAGGCGGTGCCGGGAGAAGCGGTCGTCGGGGGAGAAGCGGGCGGGGTGCGCCGAGAAGGTCGGGGCGCCGGCCGGGGACGTCTTCTGCGGGGACAGCGAGGAGCCGTGAGGCCGGGCGCGAGCCGCCGAGCCCCCCCGGTGCCCTCCCGGTGCCCCCCCGGTACCTTCAGGGTGTAGACGCGCTCGCCCTGCTCGTTGTTGTAGAACTGCAGGAACATGGCGGCGGCGGCGGGGAGAGAGAGAAAGGGGGAAGAAGAAGACGGAAACGGAAGTGGAGGGGGCGGCGCCTGCGCGCTGTGCCCGCAAGGCCTGCCGGGAGTTGTAGTCCCCATGCCGCTTAACCGCCCCCTTTACGTATTTCCATCGGGGGTGACGTCACGCAGCGTGACGTCACGCGGGCCGGTGTCACTCACCCCAGTGACGTCACCGCCGTTCTCCCTTCCCATTGGCTGCCCCCCCCTCGCCGGGGAAGGGCAGGAGGTCGCCCCAGCGGCTGGCCCGGGCCTGGCGGTAGAGGGACCTGCGGGATGACGTCACTGAGGGGGCGTGTCCCTCGGCGTCATGACGTCACCGGTGACGTCACGCCGCGCCTACCGGCCGTGCCGGGCCGCGGTCACCGCCAGGCGCCGCTGGGCCCCGTCGGGGCAGCAGAGGGACAGGGAGACGTGGCGGGGGCGGGGGCGGACGGGGGCGGTCACCCGGGCCCAGCCCCCCGGCGGTGACGTCATCGGGTCGGGCGGTGACGTCACGGGGTCCCCCGGTGATGTCACGGTGCTCCCGCGCCTCCGCACCACCAGGAAGGACACCAGCTCCCGCTCGGGGGCGGAGGGGTTCTGGGATGGGGGAGAAACGCGTGGGTCCCAGTACAAACCAGTATAAACCAGTATGTCCCAGTATGTCTCAGGGTCCCCCCCATCCCATCCCAGTGCCTCCCCAGCCCATCCCAGTGCCTCCCCAGCCCATCCCAGTGCGCCCCACTCCATCCCAGTCCATCCCACTATGTCCCAGTGCCCTCCCAGCCCATCCCAGTATATCCCAGTATATCCCAGTGCTCACCCCCGACAGCGGCAGGGGCCAGAAGCTCTGGGCGAAGGCGCAGGCCCGGCCCTGGCTCAGGCGGGGACAGGGCAGGCGGTGGGGACACTGCGGGGACATCATGGGGGGGGTACTGGGGGATACTGGGAGGAACTGGGAGATACTGGGAGGCACTGGGAACATTCTGGGGGCGCTCACCGGGGCGAAGATCTCCACGCTGTCAGCGTCAGGTCCCTTTTATTTGGGGAGAAGGGGAGGTAAAAGGTTGGTGACATCATCGATGACATCGTGGGGGGGGTTGGTGACGTCACCGATGGCGTCACCGATGACGTCACCCACCTGCAGCAGCTCCTCCCGCGCCTCCATCAGCGCCCGGTGCCCAGCGCGGGTCCCGTTCTCCAGCAGCACCTGGGGGGGGGGGGCCCACCCTATAACCCCCCCCAGTGACCCCAAATCCCCCCAAAAATCCCCCAAAATGTCCCCAAATCCCCCCCGAACCTCCCCAAATGACCCCAAGAGCCCCCCAAATCCCCTCCAGCCCCCCCAAGAACTCCCCCAAAATGACCCCAAACCCCCCCAAATCCTCCCTCAACCCCCCAAAATGACCCCAAACCCCCCTGAAATGACCCCAAATCCCCCAAAATGAATTAAGTCCCCCCAAAATGACCCCAAATCCCCCCAATTGGCCCCAAAATGGCCCCAAAGCCTCCCCAATTCCCCTAGACCCCCCAAATCTCCCCTAAACCCCCCCTCAGCCCCCATCAAATGCCCCCAAATGACCCCAAATCCCCCCAAAATCCTCACTGAACCCCCCCAATCCCTCCCCAGTCCTTCCAAACCCCAAAATCCCCCGAATTCACCCCAAAAATCACCCCCCCCTCACCAGGACGCCCCCTGTCCTCCCCCACAGCCCCCGCAGGGCCTGGGTCCGCTGGCCCCGCCCCCTCAGCCCCTCAAGGGCACGCCGACCAATCACGAGCTCCCATTGGGCCTAGGGGGCGGGGCCAAGACAGAGGGGCGTGGTCAGGGGCGGGGCCAAGCGAGGGGTGGGGCCACAAGGGGCTTGGGGGCAGCAGGGAGGGGGCGTGGCTTTGCGGGAGGGGGGCGTGGCCACATTTGCCCCCCCCACCCCCACCCCCCCCAGGGGAGGGGCTCACCTGGGGGCCGGGTGGGAGCAGGGGGCGGAGGAAGACGGGGCCGAAGTGGGCGGGGCCTGGCGTGGCTCCGCCCCCTGTGGGCGGGGCGAAAGGGGGTCAGGGCCCCGCCCCCACAGGGCCTTAAAGGGGCCCTGCAGGGCCCGAAAAGGTCCCAAATCCCCCCTAAAACTACCCCAAATTGCCCCAAATTCACCCCAGCCCCCCCAAAATGCCCCAAATCCCACAAAGTGACCCAAAATTGCCCCCAAATCCCCCATAGTGAGACTGAATTTCCCCAAATCTCCCCAAAATTGCCCCAAATCCCTTCAATCCCCCCCCTAAAATTGCTCCAAATCCCCCCAAAATGCCCCAAATCCCCCCCAGCCACCCTAAACCTCCCCAAATCCCCCCCAAATCTCCCCAAAATCCCCCATAGCAACCCAAAATCGCCCCAAATTGCCCAAAACCGCCGGAATTCGCCCCAAAAATCCCTGCCGGTACCGTGGCGCAGGCGCTCCGCCAGCTCCCTCAGGGCCTCGCTGGGCTCCACGCAGACGAACTGCTGCAGGCTGCGGCCCCACGCGCCCTGCGCCGCCCTATAGGGGACGGACCCTATAGATGCCCCCCAGACCCTATAGATCCCCCCCAAAACTCTACAGGGGAACCCCAGACCCTATAGATCCTGCCCAGACCCTATAGGGGACCCCCAGATCCCCCCCAAACCCAAGAGACCCCCACCCAAAACTCTATAGGGGATTCCCTAGACCCTATAGACCCCCACGCCCCTATAGGGGACCACCCAGACCCCTCCCAGCCCCTATAAGGGAACTCCCTGGCCCTATAGGGGACCCTACAGCCCCCCAGCCCCTACAGATCCCCTACAGATCCCCTACAGCCCCTCACCAGCACGCGGCCCCCAGCCCGGAGCCGAAGTCCAGCAGGGTCCTGGGGGCGAAGTCGGGGGCTCGGGCCCGGATCTGGGGGGGTTGGGAGGAGCGGGGTCAGCCCCAAAACGCCCCAAAACGCCCCCAAAACACAAAATTGGCCAAAACGGCCCCAAATGGCCCCAAAAACGGCCCCCACCTCGCTCAGTGCCCGCCCCGCGGCCGCGTAGTCCCGCGCCAGCCGAGCCACCAGGTAGCCCCGAGCCGCCTCCGCCGTGACCCTGGGGGGGAAAGGGGGCCCTATAGGGGTTATAGGGCCCCTATAGGACCCCACGCGCCCCTATAGGGCCCCAAAACCCCTCTATAGGGCCCCAAAACCCCATTGTAGGGCCCCAAAGCCGCCCTATATGGCCTCTATAGGGCCCCAGACCCCCTATAGGGCCCCCCCCGGGCACCTCACTTCGGGCTCCGGGCTCCGGCTCCGCTTCCTGGCTCCCGAATTCCCCGGGGACCTACGGACGTCTATAGGGGATATGGGGGGGGGGGGGGGGGAGAGGGCTGTGACGTCACCGCCCCCGTTGATGACGTCATCCCCCCCAATGACGTCACCGCCCCGCTCACCAGGGGGGTGCCGCCCCCACAGCCGCAGCCTCAGCGCCTCCGCCTGCTCCCGGCTCCAGCCTATAGGGGAAAGGGGGGGGTCAGCACGGCCCTATAGACCCCCTATAGAACCTGTACCGCCCCTGTATGGCCCCTATAGATCCCCTATAACCCTTACATGGTCCCTATGGATCCCCTAGATCCCCTATATGGCCCCTATAGAGCTCCTAGATCCCCTATAGATCCCCTAGAGATCCCTTATAACCCCTACAGACCCCCTATAGATCCCCCCAGCCCCTATAACCCCCCTATAGATCCCCTATAACCCCCAAAACAGCCCCTACAGCCCCCCCCAGCCCCCTATAGCCCCCATACCTCCCTCCTGCAGCAGGATCCGCGCCGCCTGTGCCAGGGCCGGGGGCAGCTGCAGGGCCCCGGGGTGCACGGCCCCTGCGTGCTGCAGGGACGGGGTCAGCGGGGCCCTATAGGGGGCCCTATAGAACCACAGGGACCCCCCAGGCCCTATAGAGATCCCCCAGAGCCCCTTAGGGACCTCCCAGAGCCCCCCAGGCCCTATAGGGACGCCCCAAAACCCTCCAGAGCCCCACAGGGACCCCGTAGAGCCCCATAGGGACCCCCCAAGACCCTATAGGGCCCCCCCGAGCACCACATAGGGACCCCATAGCCCCCCATAGGGACCCCATAGCCCCCATAGGCCCCCAGGCCCCGCCCCCTTCCCGCCGTGCCTTGCGACCCGCCGCCCCCCGGGCCTCCCACGGGGCCCGCAGCAGCCGCCGCGCCGCCATGGGCGCCGCCATCTTGGCCCCCAGCCACGTGACGGCGCGGCGGCCAATGGGAAGCGAGGGCCGCGGCGTGATGGACAGGCGCTTCCCCCGCCCCCTCGCTCATTTGCATGCGCGCCGCTGATTGGCTGCGCGCCCCGCTCTTAAGCGCGCCCCGCCCCCAGGCCTCGCAGTTGGCCCCGGAGCCCGCCCGAGGCTTCCCCGCTCGCAGCGCCCAGCGCGGGGCCCGGAAGCTCCGGGAACCCCCCAGGGACCCCCCCGGGGACCCCCGAAACCTCCCCGGGACCCTCCGGGACCCCCTTGGGACCCCCCGGCCATGGAGGTGCTCCGGTGAGCGCGGGGAGCGGCCCGGGGGAGCGGCGGCGGAGGGGGAATGGGCGGCGCCATCTTGGGCGGGGGCTATGGGTTTGGGTGGGAGGCGCCATATTGGGTGTGGAGGCCGCCATATTGAGTGTGGAGGCTGTCATTTTTGTGTGTGAATGCCGCCATCTTGGGTGTGGCGGCGGCCATCTTGGATGTGGCGGCGGCCATTATGAGGGGGCGCTGCCATTCTGAGGGGGAGGCGCCGCGCCGCGGGGAGCCGCCATGTTGATAGCGGCGCCCGGCTGGAGGCGGCCATCTTGAGGGCGTGGCTTGTCTCTCGCCCTGCCCCCCTCTCAGGACGGTGGCCCGCAAGGCCTGGCCAGCCCCGGCCCCGCCCCCGCGGCCATTTTGGGTGTGCGACCACCGCCGGGGGCGGCCCAGGGGGGTGCTGGCGGCCGGCCTGGAGGAGCTGCGGGGGCAGGTGAGGCCCCAATTGCCCCCGGGACCCCCTAATTGCCCCCTGGGGCGCCTTAATTACCCCCCTGGACCCCCTAATTACCCCCACGGGCCTTAATGACCCCCAAGACCCCCGGTATTTGCCCCCCAGGGGCACTAATTGCCCCCTTGGGAGCCCCCTGATTGCCCCCAAGACCCCCCACAACTGCCCCCGTGACCCCCAATTGCCCCCAGGCCACCACTAATTGCCCCCACCCATCCCTAATTACCCCCCAGACCCCTAATTACCCCCAAGAGCGAAAATTGCCCTCCTTGGATCCCCCCAATTATCCCCCAGACCCCCAATTGCCCCCCAACACCCCATAACTGCCCCCCAACACCCCGTAACTGCCCCCCTAGGCCATCCCATAATTGCCCCCAATACCCCCCAAATGGACCCCCAAGACCTGCAATTGCCCCCAAACTTCCCCTAATCAGCCCCAATACCAGTAATTACCCCTTTGGACCCCCTAAATTGCCCCCAAGAGCCGTAATTGGCCCCCGAGACCCACAATTGCTCCTTGGGACCCCATAAAATTACCCCCACAGTCCCTAATTGCCCCCAGAACCTTAAATTGCCCCTGGGGAGCCCTCAAATCGCACTCAGACCCCATAATTGTCCACACAACCCAACAAAATCACCCCATAACTGCCCCACCGACCCTATAATTGCCACCAGGACCTACAATTGCCCTTGGGAACCCCTCAAATTACCCCCAGGACCCCAAATTGCCCCGTGGGAGCCCACTAATTGCCCCCAGGCTCCCCCAAATCGCACTCAGGTCCCATAATTCACCCCACAACCCAACTGATTCACCCCATAAGACCCCATAATTGCCCCCACGACCCACAATTGCCCCTGGGGAACCCCTAAAATTACCCCCCAAGCTCCCAGTTACCCCCAGGAGGGCCCTAATTGCGCCCCAATCTAACTCAGGTCCAAAAATCGACCCCACAACCCAACCGAATCACCCCATAACCACCCCACTGACCCTAATAACTGCCCCCCCGACCCCGTAATTGCCCCCCGGGGCAGGCTGCCGAGGCTCTGGGCCTGCCCCTGCCGGTGGAGCTGGTGCTGGCGGAGGACGGCACGGCCGTGGACACCGAGGGCTTCTTGGGGGCGCTGCCGCCCCACACCCCGCTGGTGGCTTTGGGGCCGGGCCAGCGCTGGGAACCCCCGAAGGTGAGCCCAGAAAACCCCAAAAACCCCCTTCTGGCTGCTCGGCGCCCCTAAAACCCCCCTTTTTCTCCCCAAAAACAGGCGGTGACGTTCGGGGGGCAGTGGGAGCCCCCCGGGGCGCGGGGCGGGGACGAGGTGGCGCGGGTGACGGTGGCGCTGGCGCGCGCCGGGCCCCGGGACCTGGTGGGGCGGCTGCGGGTGACGGCGGCCGTGCGGGGGCTGCGCTGCGACGTGGTGGGGCTGGGCCCCGAGCGCCTGCTCAGGTGGGTGCCCAAAAACCCCAAAAAAGCTTCCCCTGACCCACAGGAACCCCGGTTGGCTGCGGGGTTGGCCCCGTCGGGTGCTGGCCCCACGGAGATCCCAATGGGGCACAGAAAGGTCCTGCCCCGTAGCAGCTCTTCGTGCTCCACTGGGTCAACGTTGGCCCCATGCGGTCTCCTCCTGCCCCACACGACCTCCCCGACTTGTGGGGCCGCCCCATGGCTGCGGGGTCACTCTCGCCTTACGGGAGTCGCTCTCCTGCCCCTTAAGTGGCTCCCGCCCCACAGCGGGGGCTCCTGCCCCATAGCGCGGTGCCGTGGGGCAGCTCCGAGCCCCCCATTTGTGTCCCCCCCCCCAGGGAGCTGCTGCGGCTGCTGGCGGCCACGACGCGCGCCGTGGGGCAGAGCCTGCTCAACCTCTCGGCCCTCCTGCGCCGCCTGCTGGACAGCGCCCCGCAAAGGGGCGGGGCCTACGAACACTAAGCCCCGCCTCCCTTGACATAGCCCCGCCCCCAACTTGTAGCTCCGCCCCCCCTCCCTGGAATCTGTCAATAAAGAGCTGGGAAATGGTTTGGAGGACTCGTGGGGGGGGACAAAATGGCCGTCAAAGGGCGTGGGGGTGTAAGGGAGGAGCCAACGCACCTGGCCCCGCCCCCTGGTCCTGAAAATGATGTGTAAACATGAAAAAAACGGTTAATTTATAAAAATAGAGATAAAATAGAAAAAATAGAGCAGACAAGACTGGGCTAGGAGGTACCAGAACGTCACCCGGTGGCGTCCTCAGTCCTTCAGGAACTCTGTGGTCACCAGTCCTCCAGGAGCTCTATGGTCACCAGTCCCCCCAGGAGCTCTATGGTTGGTGATCCTCCAACAACTCTATGGTCACTGGTCTTCCACCACCTCTATGGTCAGTGGTCCTCCAGGCTGCTCTATGGTTGGTAGCCCTCCAAGCTCCTCTATGGTTGCAGAACAGAGGGGCAACACTCTACCCCAGTCCTCCAAGATCCCAGTGGTTTGAGCCCCGCCCACGGTTTGGCAACACTCTACAGTCCTCCAGCTCCTCTATGATCTCCGCACCAAGCTGAGCAACTTTCTACCCCCAAAAACCTCTCTCTATGATCTCACCTCCGTCCGGCTTCTCCAAGCTCCGCCCCTGACGCCTCTCTACCCCGGCGGCAGCAACTCGCTGGCTCTCAGTCCTCCAGCCAGGGCCGGAGGCGCCGCTCCACGCCGCGCCCGTGGGGGTCCCGCAGCAGCACCGGGCGCTGGGGGGCTGCAGGGGGGCGTTGGGGGGGTTATAACGGGGTGGGGGGCGTTGGGGGGGGCCATAAAGGGCTGGGGGGCGTTTTGGGGGGGCTCACCCAGCTCGGCGGCGATGGCGGCGCAGGCGCGGGGCGAGGCGGAGGCGAAGATGGCGTCGAGGACGCGGCTGCCGTTGCGGTGGCAGGCGAGGGACAGGAAGCGGCCCTGGGAGGAGAGCCGTTAGCCCCCGGGAACAGGAAGTGAGGTCACGGGGAGGAGGCCACGCCCCCTAAAATGGCGGCCGGTACCTTCAGCTTGCGCAGGAGGCGGCGGCGGGTGCGGGGGGGCACGGGGGGGGCGCTGAGGAGCGCGTCCCACACGCGGCTGCCGGGGGGGCTGAGCGCCAGCGCCGCCAGCGCCGGGGGGGGCAGCGCCTCCAGCGCCCCCAGCACCGGGCCCGGGTCCGAGAAGTGCAGCAGGTGCTGGAGCAGCAGCGAGCCCGGCACCGTCACCGAGAGCTGCGGGGGGAAGAGAGGGGCGCTGGGAGGCACTGGGGGATACTGGGAGGGGACTGGGAGGGGGTTGAGGGGGGACTGGGGTATACTGGGATATACTGGGAGGGGACTGGGAGGCACTGGGATGTACTGGAAGAGGGCTGGGATATAATGAGTTATAATGGGAGGGAACTGGGACGCACTGGGATGTATTGGGAGGCAGTGGGGTATACTGGGAGGGGGTCTGGGGGGACTGGGAAGGGTTTAGATGGGATTAGAGGGGACTGGGAGGCACTGGGTGGGGATTTGGGGTACGGGGAGGGGACTGGCAGGCACTGGGATGCACTGGGAGGGGACTGGGAGGGGTTTCAGAGGTACTGGGAGGAACTGGGATCAACTCAGGGGATCCAGAAAGCCCCGCCCCCTCCCCATAGCCCTGCCCCCACCCCGTGGCCCCACCCCTCACCTCAGGCCCCGCCCCCTTGTCGCTGTCCCCGCCCCCCCAGGGCCTGAGGGCCCCCAGTGGCCCCAGGCAGCTCCGGCGGCGCTCGGGCGGCTCCCAGCAGTCGACAGCCTATTGGACGAGAGCAGGAGGGGGCGGGGCTTATCAGAAGAGGCGTGCCTTTCCCGGGAGGGGGCGTGGTTTACCAAAGGGGGTGGGGCTTACCTCGAGGAGGCGGCGCAGGGCCAGTGGCTGCAGGGGGGGGTGGCGGCGGCAGGCGCCTGCCAGGGCCGTGAGCACCCCGGGGTGCCCCCGCGCCAGGGGCTGCCGCAGGGCGGGGCCCAGCTCTTCCAGCACCTCCCCCACCTGGGGGCGGAGCCAGCGTTAGCCACACCCACCCGCACCAAGCCCCGCCCACACACACACCAGGCCCCGCCCACAAGGGGTGGAGCCTCCCCCCCTTTAGGCCTGCCGAGGCCCCGCCTACCACATCGCGGGGGGCGTGGTCCAGCAGGCGCTGCAGGCCGTGATTGGCCAGCCGGTGCGTGGCCACGCCCAGCAGGCGGCCCCGCAGGTGCTCCCGGAAGAGGCCCCGCAGGCGCCGTGGCCCCGCGGCCCCGAACAGCGCCTCCACCAGGCGGCCGCGCTGCGCGTCCTCCAGGGCCGACACCAGGGGGCTGCGGGCGAGAGACAGGAGATGGAAGCCCCGGCCAATCAGAAACAGGCAACCAGAGCCACCACCCAATCAGAAAAGGGCAGTTAGACTCACTGACCAGTCAGAAACAAGCAGCCAGAACCACCCAGCCAATCCAAAACCAGCCCTCCAAGCCCCTCCCCCCAGCCCCATCCCCTCTCCCCTAAGCCCCTCCCCTTTTCCCCAAACCCCGCCCCCTTCACCCAAATCCCGCCCCCAGCACCAGCCAATGGGATCTCACCTCTCCCCAGGGGCGTGTCCAGACGGCACCAGGTAGCCAATGAGGGCTTGGCAGAGGCGGGCGCAGGCAGCTGATTGGCTGTGGTGCAGCGCCTCCAGCGCCGCCTGCAGGCAGAGGCTGGCGCAGGGCGGGGACACCAGGGCTGGGGGCAATTAGAGGGATAATTAGTGGGGCGGGGCTAATTAGGGGGGTAATTAGGGGATGGGGGCAATTAGGGGGGTCGAGGGGTTAATTAGGGGGGGATTAGGGGGTCATTATGGGGGCTGGGAGGATAATTAGTGGGGTCAGGGGGGTAATTAAGGGGTCTGGGGGTTAATTAGGGGTTAATTAGGGGGGTAATTCCCCCTCCCCCCCCACTCACAGGGCAGATTCTCCTCCAGGGTCTCCGCCAGCTGCTCCAGGAGGAGGGGGAAGGAGGGGGGAAGCCCCGCCCCCTTCGGCTTCAGCTCTGCCCCCTCTGGTGCTGACTCCACCCCCTTCAGGGCTGGCCCCGCCCCCTTCCGTTTAGACTCCGTCCCCTCGGGGTGGTGAGGGGGGTCTGGGGGGGGGCAAGGAGCAGTGAGAGCACGGCTCCTTCCCCTAATTACCCCCTCCCGTTAATTAAGGGCATCAGGAATTAATTAATTGCCCTTCCCGTCAATTTGTTCTGCCCTTAATTAATGCTAATTGCCCTTAATTGCTCTCCAATAGCCCAAATAATGCCCTGAAACCCCCCAAAATACCCCAATGTTGCCCCAAAATAACCCCAAATCCCCTAAAAAAAAAAAAAAAAGACCCCAAAAATCCTCTAAAACCCCCTAATAATCTCCTAATAATCCCCCCAAAATACAAAAGCCCCAATAATCCCTTAAACCCCTCCCAAAAGCCCCCAAAACCCCTAATAATCCCCTAAAACCCCCCAATAATCCCCCCACAATCCCCTAAAAACCTAAATAATCCCCCAATAATCCCCTAATCCCCCCAGCAATCCCCTAATCCCCCCAAAATCACCCCAAAACCCCCAATACCCCCAAAATGCCCCCCAATAACCCCATAAAAGCCCCCAAAACACCCCTGACAATCCCCCAAACTCACCCTAACACCCTCCAAGTCCCCCAAAAACCCCAAATCACCCCCCAACCCCCCCCCAACTATCCCCTAAACCCCCAAAAGCCTCCCAATAACCCCCCCAAAATGCCCCAAATCCCCCCCAAAACCCCTCTCACCTCCCCCGGGGCCGCCCCCCAGGGCCCTCAGCAGCGCCCTGAGCACGAAGCTGCCGTTGGGGTGCCGGGCGAACGCCAGCGCCTCGCCCCGCACCGCCTCCGCCTGCCGCCTCACCGCCTCCTCCAGCTGCCCCAAAACCTCTCGTTCTGACCCCAAAACCTCGGGGACGCGCCTCAGGGCCGCCTCCAGCACCCGGGCTCCCAGGGGGTGCCCTGCGGGCCCCCCCAAGCCCCCCACCAAGGGGCTCAGCACCCGGCTCAGCGCCGCCGCCGGCGCCCGTGGCAGCAGCGCCTCCAGCAGCCGCGAGCCGCTGGGGTCCAGCGCCGCCCCCGCGCCCGCCACCGCCGCCTCCTCCAGCACGTTTGGGGCAAAAAGATCTGGAAAAGAGCAAAAAATATTATAAAACTTTGCATTAAAATCTTAGGCAGCTTGGTTGTAAGGAGTTAGGGGGGGAAAGTTGGCCTCGTCGCCCCCAAATGGCTCCCGAAAGAAGGAAATCCTATAAAAATGCTTTCAAATCCCATTAAAAATCCCGAATTTATCTGTTTTCCCTCTAAATGGCTTCCTAAAGAAATAAAATCCTGTAAGAATTCCTTCAAAGCCCATTAAAAATCCTTAATTTCTCTATTTTCCCCGATTCCCTAAGAGAACGAAATCCTAAAAAAAACACTTTCAAACCCCATTAAGAATCCTGAATGTCTCTGCTTTTCCCCCAAATAGCTCCTAAAAAAAGGAAAAATCCTATAAAAATGCTTTCAAATCCAATTAACAACCCCAATTTTCTCTATTTTTTCCCTAAATGGCTCCCTAAAAAAATAAAATCCTATAAAACTACCTTCACATCCCATTAAGAATCCCAAATTTTTCTAGTTTTCCCCTAAATGGCTCCCTAAAAAAGCAGAATCCCTTCAGAAAATCCTAAAAATCCTTAAAAATGGACTTTTTTCTACGCAAAATGCTTCATGGAGACCCCAAATCTCCTCAGGGAAGGCTTAAGGAGCCCAAATCCCCTCATAAGGCCCCAAAAGAGCCTCAACCCCCCAGAAAAACCTCTTCAACCCCCCAAATCTCCTCATGGACCCCTCAAATAAGCCTCAACCCCCAAAAACATCTGTTTTAACCCCTTTATTCCCTCATAAAAAAACAAATTCTTGTCAGAGGAACCTCCCTCCCCCCTCAAATCACCTCACGGAGCCCCCAAATCCCCTCATGGAGCCCCTAAAAGAGCCTCAACCCCCCTAAAACCCTCTCTAAATCCCCTCATAAACCCCTCTAATACGCCACAATTCCCATTTACTCCCCTTATACCTCTTTATTCTCTCACAAAACACCCAATTCCTCTCAGAGAAGCCTCGCACCCCCTCAAATCCCCTCATGAATCCCCCCAAAAAGCCTCAAGCCCTGCAAATCCCCTCATGAACCCCTCAAATACCCCCCCAGCCTCCCAAAAAGTCCACTTTAACCCCTTCATTCCCTCATAAAACCCCAAATTCCTGTCAGAGGAGCGTTCCTCCCCCCTCAAATCACCTCACGGAGCCCCCAAATCCCCTCATGGAGCTCTGAAAGGAGCTTCAGCGCCCCCAAGACCCTCTTTAACTCCCTAAATCCCCTCATAAACCCCTCAAATAATTCTCAACCCCCCCAAAAAATCCACTTTAACCCTTTTATTCCCTCATAAAACCCAAAATTCCTTTCAGAGGAGCCGTGCAACCACTCAAATCCCCTCATGGAGCCCCCAGATCCCCTCATGGAACCCCCAAAAGAGCCTCAACCCCGCCAAAACCCACTCCAACCCCCTAAATCCCCTCATAAACCCCTCAAATAAGCCTCAACCCCCCAAAAAAATCCACTTTAACCCTTTTATTCCCTCATAAAACCTCAGATTCCTGTCAGAGGAGCGCTCCTTCCCCCTCAAATCACCTCACGGAGCCCCCAAATCCTCTCATGGAGCTCTGAAAGGAGCTTCAGCGCCCCCAAGACCCTCTCTAACCCCCTAAATCCCCTCATGAACCCTTCAAATAACCCTCAATCCCCTCAAAAGCCCATTTTAACCCCTTCATCCCCTCACAAAACCCCCAATTCCCCTCAGCAACCCCCCTCAGGAACCCTCCCGCAGCCCCCAGCGCCCCCCGGCCGCTTTTACCGAGCTCCTCCGGGCTCAGCCCCTCCTGCAGCGTCTCCAGAGCCCGTCTAAAATAAGCGGCGACGTCGCCCTCCAGCCCCGGGCCCCCCCGGCCCCGCCGCACCCCCATGGCGCCCGCAGGCCTTCAGCGGACAGGAGGAGGAGGAGGCGCCACAAAATGGCGGCGGCCACTCCGCGCCGCTGAAAGAGGGAGGGACAAAATGGCCGCCGCCACTGGCTGCCGCCATCTTGATGGCACCGCGGCGGCCGCCATCTTGGGGGCGGTTTCACCACCTCCACCAGGCTCCGCCCCCCGTTCCGCCTCCTTCCCGGCGTGCCTCGCGCCCGCCCCGCCGCTCCCGGCCCCGGTGCCTCTCGCTGCTCCCCGCCGCTATGGTGAGTCCGGCCCACAATGCCCCGCGGCCCCAGTGCCTCCCAGTACGGCCCAGTTCCTCCCAGTAGCCCCCCAGTCACTCCCTGGCCCTCCCCAGTAGCCCCCCAGTAGCCCCCCAGTGCCTTCCGGCCCCGCCCAGGCAGCTCCCAGTAACCCTCCAGTACGCCCCAGTTCATCCCAGTGCCCTCCCGGTACATCCCAGTATCCTCCCAGTCTTTTTCTTATCCCTCCCAGTGCCTCCCAGCCCCTCCCAGTCTTTCCCAGTCCATCCCAGGCCCCTCCCAGTATATCCCAGTGCCTCACAGTCACCTCCAAGTCCCATCCCAGTGCCTCCCAGTCCATCCCAGTCTACCCCAGTGCCTCCCAGTTGCCTCTTAGCCCTTCCCAGTTGCTTCCCAGTCCCTCCCAGTATCCCCCAGCCCTCTCCTAATCCCTCCCAGTCTGTTCCAGTAGCTCCCAGTAACCCCCCAGAACATCCCAGTATCCCCCAGTATCCCCCAGCCCCTCCCAGTGCCCCCCAGCCCCCTCCCCGCTCCCCCCGCCCCCCCCAATCCCAGCATGCCCCGCAGCACGGCCGCCTCAAGCTCCGCCCCCCGGACGCCGCGCGCCGCAAGCAGCGCGAGGAGAAGCTGCGGCGCTACCGCGTCGCCATGGCGACGCTGATTGACAAGGTAACCCCGCCCCCTCCACCAATAACGCCCCGTCTCGGCGCGTGGCCCCGCCCACTGAGCCGCGCCGGCCTATGGCGCAGCGGGGGCGGGGCGAGCTGGACGCGGAAGTGGTGGAGCTGACGGGGGCGGTGCTGGCGGCCAATCCCGACGTGGGCACGTGCTGGAACCTGCGGCGGCGCGCGCTGGAGCTGCTGGGCGGCGATTGGTGGGCGGCGGGGCCGGGGGGCGGGGCCTCGAGGAGTGGGCGGGGCTTTAGGGGAGGGAGGGGGGAGCGAAGAGGGGGTTGGGGGGGACTGGGGGGGGGCTAAGGGGGACTGGGGGATACTGGGAGGCACTGGAGGGGGATTTGGGGGGGTTTGGGGGTACTGGGATATACTGGGAGAGGATACGGGGGCACTGGGAGCAACTGGGAGGAGGTATGGGGGCAATTGGGGGGCACTGGGACATACTGGGAGGCACTGGGAGGGGACTTGGGGGGGATATGGGGGGATTGGGCCATACTGGGAGGGAACTGGGATGTACTGGGAGGAAACTGGGCCATACTGGGCTATACTGGGAGGGAACTGGGGGGCACCGGGGACCGTTTAAGGGCGTGTGCGGGGCTGTATTGCTCTATAGGGGTTTATACTGGTTTATACTGGTTTTTAGTGGTTTGTAGCGTTTCGTAGTGGTTCCTACTGGTTTATACTGGTCCGTACTGGTGCGCAGGGTGCCGGGGGAGCTGGCCTTCGTGGGGGGGTGCCTGGGGGTGAACCCCAAATCCTACGGGGCCTGGCACCACCGGCGCTGGGTGCTGCGGCACGCGCCCCCCGACCCCGCCGCCCAGAGCGCCTTCTGCGCCCGTCTGCTGGAGGCCGACCCCCGCAACTGTGAGACTGGGAGCACTGGGAGGCACTGGGAGGGCGCTGGGGGGTGCCAGGGGGGCGCTAGGAGGGGATCCGGGGGGGGTTTGGGGGGTTTTGGGGTGAAAAAAGGGAGTTTGAGGGGGGATTTTGGGGGTAGGGGGTTACTGGTTTGGACTGGGAGGGGGAGTGGGTGGTACTGGGAGGCACTGGGAGGGCAGGTTGGGGATCCCGAGCCATACTGGGAGTCCCTGAAACCACACTGGGATGCACTGGAAGGAGTTTTGGGTTCAAAAGACTTTGCTGGTTTATGCTGGGAGGGCTTTTGGGTGATACTGGGACAGGCTTTGGGCCTCTGAAACCAACTGGTTTATGCTGGAAGGGCTTTCGGGTGATACTGGGAGGGGTTTTAGGTCTCTAAAACCATACTGGGTGATACTGGGGTATACTGGGAGGTTATTTTGGGTGTCCCAAACCCTACTGGGAGGAGTTTTAGGCCTCGAAAACCATACTGGGATGTACTGGGAGGATGTTTTGGGTGTCTGGGGTGATACTGGGAGGAGTTTGAGGCTTCTGAAACCATACTGGGTGATACTGGGGTGTACTGGGAAGAGATTTTGGTCTCTAAGGCCATACTGGGTGATACTGGGGAGGTGTTTGGGGTGTCCCTAACCCTACTGGGAGGAGTTTTAGGTCTCTAAAACCCTACTGGGATATACTGGTAGGATGTTTGGGGCGTCTACAGCCAAACTGGGAGGACTTTTAGTGTTTCTAAAGCCATACTGGGTTATACTGGGACATACTGGGAGGACTTTTGGGTCTCTGGGCTGTACTGGGATGAACTGGGAGGCCATTTTGGGAGTCTTGGGCTGTACTGGGAGGCTGTTTGGGCCTCTAGAACTGCACTGGGAGGCCCTTTAGGGTCTTTAAAGCTATACCGGGTCATACTGGGACATACTGGGAGAACCTTTAGCTCTTTGGAACCATGCCGGGCTATACTGGGAGGCCATTTTGGGTTTCTATGGTCTTACTGGGATGAGTTTCGGGCCTCTACCCCTGTATTTGGAGGCCGCTTTGCCCTCTGCCACCCAACCGGGAGCCCTTCCAGCGCCTCCCCGTGCGCGCTGGTCCATACTGGCCCGTACTGGTGCGCACTGGGAGCGCTGAGCGGGCTCCCCCCGCAGTCCACGCGTGGGAGCACCGCCGGGCGGAGGCGGAGGTGGGGGCGGAGGCCGAGGCCGAGCTGTCCTTCACGGCCCAGCTGCTGGCCCGCGACTTCTCCAACTTCTCGGCCTGGCACCACCGGGGCCGCCTGCTGGCCGCCGGGCCCCTGCCCCCGGAGCGGCTGCGACAAGGTGCGGGGAGGGCCTTTGGGGCGAAAAACGCCGAGTTCGGGGTCTTCGTGACCTAAAATCGGGTGTTCTTGACCCAAACCAGAGCTGGAGCTGGTGCAGAACGCCGTCTTCACCGACCCGCAGGACCAGAGCGCCTGGGTCTACCTGCGCTGCCTGCTGGCCCGCGGTAGGGGCGGGGCCAAGAGGGGGCGTGGTCAACAGCGGGACACGCCCACGTTGACCACGCCCCCCTCGTTTGCTTAGCCACGCCCCCGCCCCGCCTCCTGAGCCTCCACGCCGACCTGGAGGACGGCACGCTGGCTGCTGCCTTCTCCCGCCCTGTTGTGGTGAGGCCACGCCCCCTTTATCAAGCCACGCCCCTTTCCCTCAAGCCACGCCCATTAGTTCTTAAGCCACGCCCCTTTCCACTCTACAATGGGAGCAATGGGAAGCCCCTTCTGATAAACCACGCCCCCTTTCCATTAAGCCCTGTCTCTCCATTAAGCCACGCCCCCTCGGTAAGCCCCGCCCCCTTTTGATAAGCCCCGCCCCCCAGGTGTCCCCCGGCTCCCTGGAGGCCTCCCTTGAGGACCGCCCCCTCCCCGGGCCCTGGCGCCCCGCCGATGGCCGCCCCCGCCCCAGCTGCTTCTGGGTAAGTGTGATGTCTCTGGGGGGCGGGTCCAGCGGGGAAGTGGGCGGGGTTAATTAAAAGCGGGCGGGGTCAAAGCCAAGAGGCTCCGCCTCCATGTGATGCCTCCCCCCAGCTCTGCCCCCTCCCACCCGGCCTGGCCACGCCCCCCGCCCGCCTCCGCGTCGCTTGGCAACAAGGCCCCGCCCACTTCGTGACGCTCCGCCCAGGTAGGAGGCCACGCCCCCTTTTAAAGTCCCGTCCCCCGGTGTTTATGCATGGCTCCGCCCCCTTTTGACCCCTCCCCACCCCGCAGGGGAAACTGAGGCGTGGTGGCAGGAGCCAATCGAGGCCCGGGAGCTGATCTGGTAAGCCACGCCCCTTTTCCTCAAGCCAAGCCCCTTTTCCTCAAGCCACGCCCCCTTTTCATGGTACTGTGAGAGCAGGGGGAATGAGGCATCAAAGCCACGCCCCTTCCTATAAGCCACGCCCCATTTCAGGCAAGCCACGCCCATTTTCCATTAAGCTTCTCTTGCTCTATTAAGCCATGCCCGCTTGCCACAAGCCACGCCCCCTTACCCCTATGGCATTGGTCCTTTTAAGCTATAATGAGGCTGGCCACGCCCCTTTCAGCCACCAGACCACGCCCTCTTGATTAAGCCCCGCCCCTTATGATAAGCCACGCCCCCTACAATAAGGCACGCTCCTTTCTCATCCACTGGGGCAATAATCGATGCCCCTCCCCCTGGGGCTAGGCCACACCCATTGGGGTAGGCCACGCCCCCGACCCTTGGCCCCGCCCCCAGGCCGGAAGTGGGCGTGTCCGACCCTGCGGTGCTCTCGGAGCTGGCCCAGGCCTGCCGGGAGCTGCTGGAGCTGGAGCCACGCAGCCGGGGTAAGCCCCGCCCCTTAAGCCTTTAAGCACCCCCCCGGGTGACCACGCCCACCTGACCACGCCCCCTTTGCTTGGCCACGCCCCCAGGCTGCCTGTTAACCCTGTCCCTGCTGCTGGGCGCCCTGGGGCCGCGGGCGCACGGTGAGGAGCTGCGGCGCTGCCTGCGCTGCCTGCAGGTGAGAGGGGGAGGGGCTTCCAAAAAGGGGGCGGAGCTTCCAGAAAAGGGGGCGTGGCCTCACGAGGCCACACCCCTTTTTCTGGGGGCAGGAGGCGGACCCGCTGCGGCGCGGCTTCGTGGCCGACCTGGCCTCGCGGGCGGAGGTGGCGCTGGAGCTGCTGCGTGAGGGGGCGGGGCTTGGGGAGCTCCGCCTCCAGGACAAGGTAAAGGGGGCGGGGCCTGATGTGCTAAAGGGGGCGTGGCTTATGGAAGCCCCACCCCCTCAGCACCACGCCCTGCGGTGACCTCACCCTTAATGGCCGCACCGTGGTGGTGAGGCCACGCCCCCCAGGGGGTGGCCACGCCCCCTAGGGTTATGGCCACGCCCCTTACAGGCGCTGACATCACTTCCTCTGCTGGAGCGCGCCGCTCTCGCCACCCGCCTGGAGCTGGCCGGGAACGAGCTGGGGGCGCTGCCCCCGGGGCTGGGGGGGCTGCGGCGCCTGCAGGTCACGTGACTCAATTTTGGGGATGGGGAGGGGTCACGTGGTGGCGGTCATGTGATTTTTTTTGGCCCCGCCCCTTTTCCCATTCAGGTGCTGGACGTGTCCCGGAACCGGGTGCGGAGCCTGCGGGGGCTCCCGCCCCTCCCCCGCCTGGAGGAGCTGCGATTGGACGGCAACCGTACCCAGGGGGCGGGGCTTAGAGCCATGGGGGGCCGGGCTTGGAGCAGTGGGCGGGGCTTAATGGGGGGGGTTCAATGGGGTGGGGGCTAATGGGATGGGGTTTGATGGATTATGGAAGGGGCGGGGCTTAAACAATGGGCGTGGTTTATGTGGGAGGGGCTTAGCAGAAAGGGGAGGGGCTATAGGAAATGTGGGTGTGGCTTTGTGGAAATGGGCAGGGCCTAAAGCTATTTATGAATGGGAACTGGTGGGTGGGGCTTGCTGCTCTGTGTGCCACACCCTCCTTGACTCCGCCCCCCTCAGCCATAAGCCACGCCTCCGACCTGGCCCCATTGGCCTCCTGCCCCCGCCTGGCTCGCCTGCGATTGGTCGGGACGCCGCTGGCCGCCGCCCCCGAGGCCGCCGCCCAGCTGGACAAGCTCCTCCCCCACTTGACCGTCGACCTCACCTGATTGGCCGGCTCTGGTTGCTCCGCCCCCTTTCCCTTCGGACGTGGCTCCGCCTCCCTCGGGCTGTTAAAGGGGCAGGCGCCCCAATAAAGTGACGTCATGGGGGTGGGACTGGTGGCCCCGCCCAGGCGCTGGCTCTTCCCAGTCCCACCCAGTTCCTCCCAGTTCCTCCCAGTTGCTTCACCGCCAGCCTGGTTGCGCCACCTCGGGGCGGGGGGGGGCCCCACGCGGCTGCCGGACCTGTTCAGCCGCCAAATAGTGAGCCGCGCCCGGGCCTGCCAAAAAGGGAGCCCGCCTGGCTGTGCCCTGCAGCCCTTCCCTTGCCAAATAGTGCTCCCACCCTGCTGAATTGTGAGCTGCCCGGCCCCGCCCAGCAGCCGCCCCGCGGCTAAATAGTGAGCCACCCCTGCCAAATAGGGAGCCGCCCCGCCCCTTGCGAAATCTGGAGCCTGTGGACGTGCCCTGTGGTCGCCCTGCCACATAGTGAGCCGCCTGCCACAAAGGGAGTCATGGGGTTGCGCCATTCTGCATCGCTGCCACATAGTGAGCTCATGCTAAATAGAGAGCCGTAGGCTCATCCCATAGTGCCTCCCTTGCCAAATAGTGAGCCAGGTCACAAAGGTGAGCCCTGCCAAATAAGGAGCCATTGCCCCACCCCATAGGGACCCCTGCCAAATACGGAGCTATTGACCTACCCCATAGTGAGTGCTCTGCCAAATACGGAGCCATTGGATTCCCCATAAGGACCCCTGCCAAAAAGGGAGCCGTTGCCTTACCCCATTAGTGTCTCCCTGCCAAATAAGTGGCCACTGGTTTTCCCATAGGGACCGCCTGCCAAATAAGGAGCCATTGGTTTTCCCATAGGGACCACCTGCCAAATAAGGTTCTATTCGGTTTCCCATAGGGACTCCCTGCCAAACAAGGAGCCATTGGTTTTCCCATAGGGACCCTTGCCAAATAGGGAGCTCTTACCTCGACCCATAGCGCTCCCCCTGCCACATAGTGAACCATTGCCCTTCCCATAGCGACCCCTGCCAAATAGGGAGCCATTGCCCTACCCCATAGCATCCCACCCTGCCAGATAGCGTCCCACCAAATAGTGAGCCATAGCCCCACCCCATGGGCGCCCCTCTTGCCACATAGTGACTGCCCGGCCCCACAGGTGTGGGGCAATCGGGGGGCGGGGCCTGCGGAGGCCACGCCCCTTCCTCCCCGAGGCCCCGCCCCTTTTGCTTAGAGCCACCGGCACCAGTGGGAGAGGGGCACTGGGAGCACTGGGAGCTGCTGGGAGGTACTGGGGCAGCGGGATGGGGGCACTGGGCAAACTGGGAACACTGGGATGGGGTTACTGGGCAAACTGGGAGAACTGGGAGAGGTTTACTGGGCAAACTGGGAGAAGTTAGGCTTACTGGGAGCACTGGCAGGGGGTTACTGGGCAAACTGGGAGAAGTTAGGCTTACTGGGAGCACTGGCAGGGGGTTACTGGGCAAACTGGGAGCACTGTGAGGGAGTGGCAGAGCTGTCAGGAGGACCCAGGGGGGATACTGGGAGGACTGGTGGTTAGTGGGAGCAGTGGGAGAGAGTTATTGGGCAAACTGGGAGCACTGGGAGGGGTCAGGAGGGTGACTGGGAGGACCCAGAGGGGCTTACTGGGAGCACTGGGAGGGGGCAAAGAGGCACTGGGAGATGGGGGAGTTACTGGGAGCAGTGGGAGGGGGTTACTGGAAGATGGGGGTTTACTGGGAGCACTGGGAGGGGTTACTGGGAGGGCTCTGAGAGTCATACTGGGGATACTGGGAACACAGGGAGGGATACTGGGAGCACTGGGGCGGTTACTGGAACCCCTGGGGTTACTGGGAGGGGCTGACTGGAAGCACTGGGGCAACTGGGAGTGCTGGGAGCCTGAGCAGGGGGCTACTGGGAGCACTGGTGGGCACTGGGAGCACTGGGGGGCACTGGGAGCACTGGGAGGGGGCGGCGGGCGGACTGGGGGAACTGGTCGGGCCGCGGCGGGGGAGGAGGCGGGGGGGGAGCGGCTCGGGCAGGCCCAGACCAGTGTCCCCGCGGCACTGGGAGGGACTGGGAGCACTGGGAGGGGCTGCTGGGCCCTACTGGGGGGACTGGGATAGACTGGGAAGGGTTTGGGGGGGTTACTGGGGCATACTGGGGGGAAATGGGCTATACTGGGAGGGTTATTTGGGGGAACTGGGCTGTACTGGGAGTACTGGGGGGGTTACTGGGCCATACTGGGGGGAACTGGGCTGTACTGGGAGCACTGGGGGGGTTACTGGGACATACTGGGGGGAACTGGGAGCACTGAGGGGGGTTACTGGGCCATACTGGGGGTTACTGGGCTGTGCTGGATGGTAACGAGGGGATTACTGGGCGGAACTGGGGTGAACTGGGGACACTGGGCCATACTGGGAAGGGTTTGAAGGCCTGCGGGGGCCATACTGGGAGCTCTTACTGGTGCGTGGTGGTCCTTACTGGTCCCTGGGGGTCCTTACTGGTTCCTACTGGTCCGTGCTGGTTTCTGGTAGACTCTACTGGTCCATAATGGTCTTACTGGTTATACTGGGAAGGGCTTGGGGGCCTTAATGGGCCATTCTGGGAGGTCCCTACTGGTTCCTGGGGGTCCCTACTGGTCCCTACTGGTTTCTGGGGGTCTCTACTGGTTCATACTGGCCCTTACTGGTCCATACTGGTTTCTGGTAGACTCTACCAGTCCATAACGCTCTTACTGGTTATACTGGGAATGGTTTCTGGGCCTTAATGGGCCGTTCTGGGCCAACCGCGCCGGCTGCAGGGGGTCCGTCCCGTCCCGCGGAGCTCCCTACCGGTCCCTACTGGTCCTTACTGGTCCATACTGGTGCCCGCAGGCCATGCCGGACGCCGACCCCCGCCTGGACCCGGGCCGCTGGGCGGCCGCCAGCTTCCGCCCGCGGGGGGCGCCCTCAGCCCCCGCCCCCCGCCCCCGCCGGGGCTTCTGGCGCCGCCTCGGGGGGTGCTGCGGGTGCTGCGGGTGCTGCCGGCGGGGCAACGAGGACTGGGAGCCCCCCCCCGGGGAGGTGCCGGGGCGGCGACCCCCCCAGCCCATCCGGCCAGGTGGGTTTCGGGCCGAGAAACGGCCGTTTTCGGCAAAAGAAGGGGGGGAAATAACCAAAAAAGGCGGTTTCGAGGCTCCCCGCAGCGAGAAAGCGGCGGTTTCGAGGCCCCCCTAAAGGAAATTTGGGGCTTCAGGGCTCCCCCCCTCCTCTGTTGGGTGTCCTGGGGGGTTCTCGTGTTGTGCCCCTCCCCTTCTTCCTCCCTGCTTCCTTTTGGGGTGAAAAAATGCTATTTTGGGGCTGTTTCCAGGCTCTGTTCACAAAGAAAAGGTGGTTTCAAGGCCCCCCCAGCGCCACTTTTAGGGGTTTCTTGGCCTCCCCCAAGGGAAATTTAAGGGTTTTGGGGTCTCCCCTCCTAGCACCCCTCCCCTGCATTCCCCAGTCACCATTTTAGGCCCAAATCACCACTTTTGGGGACATTTTAGGCTGTTTTGGGGCAAAAAGGCAGTGTCAAGGCCCCCGGAAGACAATTTTAGGGTTTTTAAGCCCCTAAAAGAGGAATTTAAGGGGTTAAAGCCCCCGTCCCCTTAACAACACCCCTCCCTGTGTCTCAGCATCCCCATTTTGGGGTAAGAAACACCCTTTTTGGGTCCATTCCCGGGCTGTTGGGTAAGGAAAGTGCTGCCCGGTGGGGAAATGACGGTTTCAAGGCCCCCCACCGCGGAAGGATTTTGGGGCGATTTTGGGGGTTCCCGGGGTCGTATCGACGCGGGGTTTTCACCGCCCGCCCCCTGCAGGCCTATTGGCTCCCCGGGGCCTGGTGGTGGGCTCGCCGGCCAATCGGGTGGCCCACCACACGGCCGAGTTCGCCTGCCCCCACCTGGTGGTGCGCCGGGGGCAGCCCTTTGACCTCCGCGTCCTCCTGCCCCGGCCCTTCGACCCCGATGACGACAGCCTCTGCGTGGAGCTCACCCTCGGTCAGGGGGGGCGTGGGGGGCGAGGGGAGGGCGGGGAAGGGCAGGGGGGAGAGGGGAGGGAGAGGGGAAGGACAGGGGAGGCCGGGGAAGGGCAATTAAGGGGTGAGGGTTAATTGGGGGGCGCGGTGACATCACGGCGGGGCTGATGACGTCACGGCGGGGCTGGTGATGTCACCCGGCAGGCCCCAACCCGCAGGTGGCCAAGGGCACCCACGTCCTCATCCCGCTGGGCGAGACCTCGGCCACCGGTTGGACGGCGGAGGAGGAGGACCTGGGGGAGGGGGCGGAGCCTCCCGGAGGCCCCGCCCTCCACCTCCGCGTCACCTCCCCGCCCGACGCTCCCATTGGCCGCTACCGCCTGAGCGTCAAGACCCGCACGGGGGTGGGCGAGTACGCCGCCCCCTTCGAGGACGCCAACGACGTCATCGTCCTCTTCAACCCCTGGTGCCCCGGTGAGTAGGAAGCGTTTCGGGGCGAAAAACGGCAGGTTTGGGCAAGCTGGGGGCTCCTTCCGGTGAGATTTGGCGGTTTCGGGGCTTCCCAGTTGGATATTTGGCAGTTTCTGGGCTCCCCTGGGGGATATTTGGCAGTTTCAAGGCTCCCCTGGGGGTTATTTGGCAGTTTTGGGGCTCCCCCATGGGTTATTTGGTGGTTTTGGGGCTCCCCCATGGGTTATTTGGCAGTTTTGCGGCTCTCCAGGATGAGATTTAGTGGTTTCAGGGCTCCCCGGGTTGAGATTTGGCAGTTTTGAGGCTCCCCAGGTTGAGATTCCTCAGTTTCAGGGCTCCCCAGTGTAAGATTTGTTGGTTTTGGGGCTCCTCAGGTTGAGATTTGGCATTTTTGGGTCTCCCTGGTGTAAGATTTGGCAGTTTTGGGGCTCCTTGGGTTGAAATTTGGTGGTTTCGAGGCTCTCCAGTGTGAGATTTGTCAGTTTTAGGTCTCCCCGGTGTAAGATTTGTTGGTTTTGGGGCTCCTCAGGTTGAGATTTGGCATTTTGGGGTCTCCCCGGTGTAAAATTTGTCAGTTTTGGGGCTCCCCGGGTTGAGATTTGTCGGTTTCGGGGCTCCCCGCAGATGACAACGTCTACATGGAGAAGACGAGCGACCTTAACGAGTACGTCCTTAACGAGACGGGGCGCATCTTCTACGGCACCGAGGACCAGATCGCCGAGCGCTCCTGGAACTACGGGCAGGTACCCCAAAAAAGGGGGGACCCCAAAAATGGAGGGCCCCAAAACCAGGAGAATCCTCCCCAAAAATGCGGACAATCCCAAAAAATCCGGGTGGGAACCTCGAAGGAACCGAGGATCCATTAAGGTGGAGGTGGGACCCCCAAAATGTGGAATTGAACCCCAAAATGGGCAGGTAGGACCCCACAATTTTGGGATATCCTAAAACGGAGGATCCTAAAAAACGGAAAATACCTAAAATAACGTAGAATGTCCCCAAAATCATGACGGGCCACCTTCAAAAAATGATCGGGGGTTCCCAAAACCAACACGGATCCGGGGCAGACCCCAAGAGAACCGCTGGATTTTGGGGCGGATTGCGGGGATTTTGGGGGGAATCATGGGGATTTTGGGGTGGATTGTGGGGATTTTGGGGCGTCCCTGATTTCGGGGTCCCCCCAGTTCGACGCGGGGGTGCTGGAGGCCTGCCTCTACATCCTGGACCGCCGCGGGATGCCCCACAGCGCCCGGGGGGACCCCGTCATGGTGTCCCGCGTCGTCTCTGCCATGGTGGGTTTTGGGGCGAATTCTGACGGTTTTGGTTAAAAAGCGACGGGGTGTTCCGAGAGGGTTTGGGGGAAAATATTGGGGTTTTGTGGGAGCCGACGTGGGTTTGTGGAGGGTTAGTTTTGGGTTAATTCTGTTGGGTTTTGTCTTTCTTTGGGATTTTGGTGGTGCTGATAACCTTTTTTGGGGGAAGTTGATGGGATTTTGGGGCATTTCCATGAGTTTTGAAGGGTTATGATGGGATTTGGGGTGATTTCATGGGATTTGGGAGCTTTGGGGGGATTTTAGTGGCTTCTAAAGAGGGAAGTTGGGGATTTGGGGGCACTTCCTTGGGTTTGGGCCTTCTGCTGGCATTTTTGGGTGCATTTTACTGGGATTTGGATGCTTTTGGGGCATCCTATTGATTTTTGGGGCACTCCGTAGATTTTTTGAGGTCCCCAGGAGACAGTGTGGGATTTCGGGGTGCATTTTGGGTGGGTTTTGTTGGCTTTTTGAGGTAATTTTGTGCATTCCGGCCTCTCCCGCCGCCATCTTGGCACGTCGGGCGGCGCCATTTTGGGGGCCTCATTTTGGGGCGTTTTGGGGGTTTTTGGGGGCGTTCTTACCTTCTGTGAGGTTTTGGGGTGCCGCAGGTGAACTCCCTGGACGATAACGGGGTGCTGGTGGGCAACTGGACGGGCGACTACGCGCAGGGCACCAACCCCTCGGCCTGGGCCGGCTCGGTGGACATCTTGCGGGCCTACCACCGCGGCGGCGCCCCCGTGCGCTTCGGCCAGTGCTGGGTGTTCGCCGGCGTCATGACGACCGGTACCGGGCCCTACTGGTCTATACTGGGCCGTACTGGGAGGGGGTGAGGGCGGGGAGGGGGGGTGAGGGCGGTGAGGGGGGGTATTGGGGGTGGTTGGGCCTGGTTTGGCTCTGGTTTGGGTCTGTTTTAAACCGGTTTGACTCCGGTTTGTACCAGTTTTATCCGGTTTAGATACATTCGATCTGGTTTATACTGGTTTGACACCATTTATACTGGTTTGACCCCATCTCATATCAGTGTGAGCTCAATTTGTAGTGGCTTGACTCCACTTTATACCAGTTTGACTCCGGTTTAGACCTATTTGATCTGGTTTATGCCAGTTTGGCTCCAGTTTATACTGGTTTGACCCTATTTATACTGGTTTGACCCCACCTCATATCGGTTTGAGCCCAATTCATAGCAGCTTGATTCTGTTTTATACCAGTTTGACCCAGGGTTATACTGGTTTGACTCCAGTTTATGTTGTTCTGGCATGGTCTATACCAGTTTAACCCCAGTTTATACCAGTTTGACTCCGGTTTATACTGGTTTAACCATTTATACCAGTTTAACCCGAATTTATACCGGTTTGACGCTACTTTATACCAATGTGTGCCTTCTTTATACTGGTTTGAGCCTGGTTTATACCAGTTTGAGCCCGGTTCATACTGGTTTGACTCCGGTTTGTACCAGTTTGATCCCAGTTTATATTTTTTTTGCCCCCGGTTCATACTGGTTTATACTGGGAGAGGGGGTGAGGTGGTCTCAGAGCACCTGGGAGCCACGAGGAGGTGCTTGGAGGAGGGGAGAGAAATTGATAACGAGGTTTTTGGCTTCGTACTGGTTGTATACTGGTCTGTGCTGGTCCATACTGGTCTGTACTGGTTCTGACTGGTCTGTACTGGTGGGCGCAGTGCTGCGGTGCCTGGGGCTGCCCACCCGCACCGTCACCAACTACAACTCGGCCCACGACACCGACGTCTCCCTCACCACCGACATCTACTTTGACGAGAACATGCGGCCCATGGAGCGCCTCAACACCGACTCCGTCTGGTACTGGTTTATACTGGTTTATACTGGTTTATACTGGTTTGGGCTGGGAGCGGGGTGGCAGCACCAGGAGGGCACAAGGAGGTGGCTTGTGGCACCACGGGGGTAGGAATGGCTGGCAGAGCGGCTCCTTCTGGGTCGTACTGGCCTATACTGGCCTGAACTGGTCCATGCTGGTTTCATACTGGTTTATACTGGTCTGCACAGGAACTTCCACGTGTGGAACGACTGCTGGATGAAGCGCCCCGACCTCCCCGATGGCTACGACGGGTGGCAGGTGGTCGATGCCACCCCGCAGGAGACCAGCAGCGGTACTGGTTTATACTGGTTTATGGAAAACAGTCGTTTGTACTGGTTTATACTGGTATATACTGGGAGGAGACCTGGGCGGGAGGTCCAGGGGATGGTTGGCAGGCCAACGGGCAGCCCCTTGTGCTGGTCTGTACTGGTCTATACTGGTCTCTACTGGTTTGTACTCGTCTATAGTGGTTGGTATGGGTCTGTACTGGTCTGTACTGGTCTATACTGGTCTGTACTGGTTTGTGCTGCCCCTCGCAGGGCTCTTCTGCTGCGGGCCCTGCTCGGTGACGGCGGTGAAGAACGGCGAGGTCTTCCTCAAGTACGACACGCCATTCGTCTTCGCTGAGGTAGGGGGCGTGGCTTATGACCAGGGGGGCGTGGCTTAACCAAATAGAGTGTGGTTTATCCACGGTGGGCGTGGTTTATCATCGAGTGGGCGTGGCTTAGGGCTGCTGGGAGGGGCTTGGGGCCTGGGCAGGCTCCGTGGGAGGGGTAGGAGGGGCTCAGCGCTGAGGGGGTGGGGCTAAAGGGTGGTGGATGTGTTGTATGTTAACGAGGGGGGCGTGGCCATGCTAATGAGGGGGGCGTGGCCGCAGGTGAACAGCGACAAGGTGTACTGGCAGCGGCAGCCCAACGGGGCCTTCTCGGTGGTGCACGTGGAGGAAGGTGCCATCGGGCGCCGCATCAGCACCCTGGGGGCGGGCTCGGGGGCCCGCATCGACATCACCCACCAATACAAGCACCCCGAGGGTGAGGCCACGCCCCCTTCCCGGCCACGCCCCCCTCCCTTTGGCCCTGAGTTGACCCCAAACCTTGACCCCAAACCTTGACCCCAAACCTTGACCCCAAACCTTGACCCCAAACCTTGACCCCAAACCTTGACCCCAAACCTTGACCCCAAACCTTGACCCCGTTGTTCCTGGGCCCGACAGCCAATGAGGGTTGGGCCCTTGTCCCTGTGACGTGGTGACCCTTGACCTATCACCCTTTGACCCCAAAAACCCATCACCCCAAGACCTGTTGACCTCAAGACCCCATGACCCTTGACCCCTTAACCTAAAGACTCCCTGACCCTTGACCTCCAGACCCCATGACCCCTTGACCTTAAGGCCCAATGACCCTTCACCTCCAGACCCCTTGACCTCAAGACCCACACCCGTTGACCCACAACCCCATCCCCTTCGGCCCCCTTGACCCAACGGCGACCCCTTGACCCCGGGACCCCCCAGCCCTAAATCTCGTGACCTCCCCCCCGCGCCCTTTGACCCCTGCCCTTTGACCCCTGCCCCGCAGGCTCGGAGGAGGAGCGCCGCGCCGTGTCCACCGCCACCTCCCACGGCTCCCGGCCCCGCAGCCGGGGGACCCCGTCCACCGGGGAGGTGTCGGTGACGGTGGGGGCGGGGCCGGCGGTGGCGGGGGCGGAGCTTGAGCTGCGAGTGGTGGCCCGCAACCAGGGGGCGGAGCCTCGGACGCTCCGCCTCCGCCTGGCCCTCGCCCCCGTCCGCTACACCGGGGTGGCCGGGCCCCCCTTCCGCCAGGAGCAGCACCGGCGCGCCGTGCCCCCGGGGCAAGGTGAGGCCCCCCTGGGGACCCCCAAAAACCAAAAAAAAGCAAAAAAAAAAAACCCTCGGGGGGTCGCCCAACGCCCTGCGTGTCCCCCCGGCAGAGGAGACGGTGACGATGACGGTGGGCTACGCGGAGTACGGCCCCCACGTGGGCGACCAGGACGCGCTGAGGCTGTCGGTGGCGGGGGCGGTGGAGGAGACCGGGCAGGTGGTGGCCAAGGAGCTGCGCGTGCGGCTGCAGGCGCCCGACCTCACGCTGACGGTACGGGGGCATGGGGGGTCCCCTGGGTCCCATCATGGGGCCCGTCCATGTCCCTTGGGTTCCATTTTGGGTCTTGTCCATGTCCCTTGGGTCCCATCCATGTCCTTTGGGCCTTGTCCCCATCCCTTGAGTTCCATTTTGGGTCTTGTCCATGTCCCTTGGGTCCCGTCCATCTCCCTTTGGGTCCTGTCCATGTTTGTTGGGTTCCATCTTGGTCCTCATCCATATCCCTTGGGTCTTGTCCATGTCCCTTGGGCCTTGACCATGGACTTTGGTCCCTTGGGCTCCATCTTGGGGCCCGTCCATGTCCCTTGGGTTCCATTTTGGGTCTTGTCCATGTCCCTTGGGTCCCATCCATGTCCTTTGGGCCTTGTCCCCGTCCCTTGGGTTCCATTTTGGGTCTTCTCCGTGTCCCTTGGGTTCCATCTTGGGGCCCGTCCATGTCCTTTGGGTCCCGTCCATGTTTGTTGGGTTCCATCTTGGTCCTCATCCATATCCCTTGGGCCTTGACCATGTTCCTTGGGTCCCTTGGGTTCCATCTTGGGGCCCATCCATGTCCCTTGGGTTTCATCCGTGTCCCTTGGGTCCCGTCCTTGTCCCCTGGGTTCCATCTTGGGTCCCTTCCATGTCCTTTGGGCCCTGTCCACATCCCTTGGGTCCCATCTTGGGCGTGGTCCATGTCCTTTGGGTTCCATCTTGGGTCCTTTCCACGTCCCTTGGGTCCCCTCCATGTCCCTTGGGTCCCATCTTGGGCCTCATCTCCATCCCTTGGGCCTTGTCCGTGTCCCTTGGGTCCCATTTTGGGTCCCGTCTGTCTCCCTTGGGCCCCGTCCCCGTCCCTCAGCTCCCTTGGGTCCCTCCGCTCCCTCGGGTGACCCCCGGGCCCCGTCCCACGGCCGTGTTGTCCCCGCAGCTGCTGGCGCCGGCGGTGGTGGGCCAGGAGGTGCCGGTGCAGGTGGTCTTCCAGAACCCGCTGCCGCGGGCGCTGACGGGCGCCGTGCTGCGCATGGAGGGCGCGGGGCTGTCCTGCCCCCAGGCCGTCACCGTGGGGTGGGGACGCGGGGACAACGGGGGGGGTGTGGGGGGTGTGGGGGGGTGTGGGGGGCGGTGGGGAGGGGGTACAGGGGGTGAGGTGGGGGTACAAGGGGTGGGGGGCACCCAAAGGGGATATGGGGTAGGCAAATGGGGCTCGGCCATCTGGTCTACCTTGGGGGCACCCAAAGGGGCTGTAGGGCACCCAAGGGGTCATGGGGCACCCAAGGGGTCCATGGGGCACCCAAAGGGGTTCTAGGGCACCCAATGACCTCTAGGGCACCCAACGCATCTGTGGGGCACCCAGTGGGTCTATGGGGCACCCAACCACCTGTAGGGCACCCAAAGGGGTCTATGGGGCACCCAAAGGGGCCATGGGCACCCAACCACCTCTAGGGCACCCAAAGGGGCTGTAGGGCACTCAACCACCCCTGGGGCACCCAACGTGTCTGTGGGGCACCCCTCAGCCCCATCAGCACCCAAGGGTGCCCCCAACGCCCGTTGTCCCCGCAGGACGGTGGAGGCGGGGCAGACGCTGCGGCTCCGGCAGCCGGTGGTGCCGCTGCGCCCGGGGCGCCGGCGCCTGGTGGCGGCCATGGAGAGCGCCCAGCTGGGCCCCGTGCACGGCACCCTCCAGTTCGACGCCGCCCCCGACCCTACTGGGAGCACTGGGAACGCTGGGAGCGCCGCCGAGCCCCCGCCCCGCACCCGCCGGGGACGGCGCCGCCGGGCGCGCCCCGCCGGGACCACCGGGGGGTGATTTGGGAGGGACTGGGAGCACTGGGAGGGTGATGGAAGGCACTGGGAGGGGACTGGGAGCACTGGGAGGAGGCTATGGGGTGACTGGGGGGGACTGGGAGCACTGGGAGGGTGATTGAGGGCTCTGGGAGGGGACTGGGGGGAACTGGGAGGGGATTGGGGGAAACTGGGGGGGACTGGGAGAGGACTGGGAGCACTAGGAGGGGGATGGGGGGTCATTGGGAGGGACTGGAGGGAACTGGGAGCACTGGGAGGGGACTGGGAGGGTGTCAGGGGTATACTGGGGGCGCTGGGAGGGTGACTGGGTGTACTGGGGGGGCTCGGTGGTGATACTGGGAGGACTGGGACCAGGAATGGGGCTTACTGGGAGCACTGGGGCCAGGCACAGGGGTTACTGGGAGCACTGGGAGCTGATATTAGGGTTACTGGGAGCACTGGGGGGTTACTGGGAGCACTGAGACTGTTACTGGGAGCACTGGGAGCGTTACTGGGAGCTCTGGGGGAGCCCCGCCCACCCATGTCCCCTCCCCCGCCCCGCCCCCGATGACGTCGCCGCCCGTCCCCGTGACGTCACCCAATAAAGCCGCGCCGCAGCCCCGCCCCCGCCTGGTTCTTTGGGGGGGAGGAAAGCGCGGGAAAAGTGACGTCACAAAGGCGCGCGGGGCTGGGGGGGCGGGGCCGCGTCGCGCGAACGTCACTTCCGGATCCGGCGCCGGGCGCACGTGGCGGCCGTTGGGGAACCGGCGCCGCCGCAGCCCCCGCGCGGAGCCCGCCCCGCCGGAAGTGACGCAGCCGGGAGGGCGGGGCCATGGCGGGCAGTGACGACAGGTGTGCGCGTGGGGAGGGGGCGGGGCTTCGCGGGGGGCGGGGCTTCCGGGTTTGGGGTGGGGGAAGGGGAAAGGGGGCGGGGCTGCGGGGAGACGGGGCGGGGGCGGGGTCGAAGGGGTGGGGGCGTGGCTTGGGGTGGGGGCGTGGCCTCGGAGTTGGAGGCGGGGCCTGGGAGCTGGGGGCGGGGCTTGAGGTGGGGGGTTCGGGCCAAATATGGCGGTGGGAGGGGCGGTGGGCGGGGCTGTGGGGTAGTGGGAGGGGCTATGGGGTGGTGGGCGGAACTTTGAGACGGTGGGTGGGGTTTTTAAGGGAATTGGGCGGGGATTTGGGGCGGTGGGTGGGGCCATGGGGTGGTGGGCGGGGTTATGGAGTGGCAGGCGGGGCTATAAGGCAAGGGGGCGGGGCTAGGAGGTGCTGGGCGGGGCCCTGAGGCAGCATTCAGGCCCATGGGGCTGGGGCGGCGCCATATATGGGCAGGTGGGCGGGGCTTCCAGGCGGTGGGCGTGTCCCCGCGCTGACCCCGCCCCCCCAGCCCCTGGCTGTCCCTGCGGCTGGCGCTGGCGGGGGCGTGGCACGCGGTGCGGGGGCGGAGCCTGGCGCAGTTCCCGCGGGTGCTGCGGGTGCTGGAGGCCGTGGGAAGGGCGGCGCCGGGAGCCCTCCACTTCCGGCACGGGGCCCGCCTGTGCCTGGGCCTGAAGGCAGCCGTGAGTACCACGCCCCCCTTCCCAGCACCCCCTGGGCTCCACAAGATGGCCGACGCCCTCCCCATCAACCCCGAGACCCAACAAGATGGCCGACCCCCTTCCCATCATCCCTTGAGCCCCACAAGATGGCCGCTGCCCTTCCCATCATCCCCCACCAGACCCGGCCATCTTGTCCCCTTGGCAGCCATCTTCCTCCATGGCCGCCATCTTCTTCCTCGTTGCCCGTTTTCCCTTCCCATTGCCCAATTTCCCCCCTTTTTGCCCATTTTACCCCCCAATTAGCCATTTTACCCCCTTGCTAGCCTTTTTACCCCCTGGGTAGCCATTTTACCCCCCGGCGGCCATCTTGTCCCCCTGGCGGCCATCTTCCCTCAATGGCCGTCCTCTTCCTCGTTGCCCATTTTCCCTTCCCATTGCCCAGTTTCCCCCCAGTCTCCCCCCTGGTTGCCCAATTTGCCCCCCGGTTGCCCCTTTCACCCCCCGGTAGCCCCTTTTACCCCCCCGGCGGCCATCTTTGCCCCCGCAGGTGGTGGTGCGGATGCTGCAGGAGGCGCAGCCGGACGGCCGCATCCTGGACGCCGTCGACTCCTTCTTCCCCGAGGGCGACGGCGCGGCGCTGGCGGCTCACGGCCAGCCGGTGGGCACGGGGGGGACCCGGGGGGGTCCCGGGGGGGGTCGGGGACGTCCCCGCGTCCCCCCGTGACCCCCCCGTGCCCCCCCAGAGCCCCCAGGACGTGGCGCTGGTGGAGGGGGCGCAGGAGAGTTTCCGGCAGCTGGTGCTGGAGCTGCTGGGGGACGGCCAGCGGCGGGCGGCCTACCTGCAGGTAGGTGCTCCCAGTACGGACCAGTGCCTCCCAGTGGGGTCCTGGGGTCTCCTGATAGGGTCTTGGGGTCTTCCAGTAGAGCCCAGTGCTTACCAGTATGGCCGTGATGCCTCCCAGGGGCTCCCCAGTGCCTCCTCGTGCTTCCCAGTTCCAAAGTTGCGCTTCCCAGTTGCCCCCAGTCCCCTCCCAGCCCCTCCCAGTCCCTCCCAGTTCATCCCAGTCCCCGCAGGACACGGCGGGCAGTGAGTACGGGGAGCCGTTCCTGCAGGCGCTGGAGAGCCTCTTCCACGAGTTCCTGCTGCGCATCGAGAGCGCCCTGCCCGCCCCTGACGTCACCCAGGTGGGCGTGGCCTAAAGGGGGCGGGGCCTAGAGGGGGCGGGGCCTGGCTGGGAGGGGGAAGGGGCGGGGCTTAGCGGTGGGAGTGGCTTGGGGGCGGGGCTTGATGGCTGGGGGGCGTGACCAGCGACTGGCCACGCCCCTTTGGTCTTAAGGGGGCGGGGCTAAAAGGGGGCGGGGCTAAAGGGGGGTGGGGGTGGGGGAGAGGGGAAAGCCCTGGTGTGGGGTAGGGGGCGTGGCCTAATGGTGTGGTTAAAGGGGGCGTGGTCACGTTTGGCCTCTCCCCCCCTTCTATGCCCCGCCCCCTCCAGTTACAGGAAGCGGTGTGGAGCCAATCAGAGCCTGGGCCCTGCCCCCGGGAGCTGCCAATCCTCCACCGGTACCTGGAGGACGTGGGCCACGCCCACCGCGGTAGGCGGGGCTTAGCGGGAGGCGGAGGGGCCTAAACCCACAAGCCCCGCCCCCTCTGTTGATGCTAAGCCCCACCCCCCAGCCTCGTTGCCCCGCCCCCTGCAGCAGAGTGGTAACCAAATGAGCCCCCCACCCGGGTGAGTGGCCACGCCCCCTTTCCTTCAGCCCCGCCCCTGAGACCACGCCCCCTCGCTGACCACGCCCCCTTTTGTTTAGCTCCGCTTCCAGGCCCACCAAGCCCCGCCCCGGCCTCCGCAGACTCCTCCCCCGCCGTGCGAGGCCATTGGGTGAGTGGGGGGGCAGGGGGCGGGGCCTCAGAAAACGGGCGTGGCCCCACAAAGGGGGCGTGGCCTCGCTGACCCCACCCCCTCCCCCCCTTTAGCATTCTTCGGTGACGTCAGCAGCGACTCAGAGCCGGAGGAGGTGCCCCGCAGGAAGGTGGGGCCGTTAATTAGGGTTAATTAGCAGGGTTAATTAGCATAGGAGGGGTAATTAGGGGGCGTGGCTAATTAACGGCCCCTCCCCCTTGCTGTTCCCGCCTCCAGGCCCGCTTCCTGCCCTTCCCACGCCGCGCTGTGCTCCTGACAGGTCGGTGCTAACGAGCCCTGCCCTAATTAACAACCCCCACCCTAATTAACCCCCCCCCTTAATTAACGCCCCACTGGGCTAATTAATGCATGCTGCCAAATAGTGAGCTATATGGGATGACGGGCTGCCAGATTGTGAGCCGAGCCGTACCAACTGTTGTTGGGGGGGGGGGGGGGGGAGGGCTATAATCAGCCAATCAGCGACGAGAACCGCGGCAGGGCACCAATGGGAGCGTGGGGGGGGGGGTTAGGAAGCCTCCACTTTTAAGGACGAGTGGCCAAATCCGCGTTTTTCGCGTTAAAATGGAGTTAAAAATGTTTAACCCCCCCCCGTGCGGCTGGGTAATGGTTCGTTCCGCGGGGGGCGGAGCCTGGACTACAGCTCCCAGCATCCCCCGCGCGCGGGGCGGCCGCCATTTTGTGCGGCTGCCGGCAGAAAGGGGCGGGGCTTGGGGTGAACTACAACTCCCAGCATCCCTTGCGCGTGGGGGGCGGGGGCCATTTTGTGCTGAGAGGGTGGGGGGCGGGGCCTGGTGGGAACGGCGTTCTGTTTCCGGTTCCGGGGGGCGGGGCTTGCCGGCGGCGGGCGCGGGGCACGATGCTGATCAAAGTCAAGGTGCGGGGGGAAGGGGGGGGGAGGGGCGGAGGGGGGGTTATTATGGGATGGAGGGGGCGGGGGAGGGGCTGGGGGGCGGGGGGAGCGGGGCATTGTGGGATTGGGGGGGGAGGGGGGCGGGGGGAGGGGGTTGGGGCCTGGTGGAGGGGGCTGGGCTGAAGGGAGGGGGCGTGGTTTGGGGGGGGGGCGTGGCTAAAGTGGGCGTGGCCTCGCTAAGCTCCTCCCCGGCTTAGCAGACGCTGACTGGGGTCTTGTGGAGGGGGTGGGGGTGAAGGGACGGGGCGTGGTTTTGTGTAGGGGGCGTGGCTAAAGCGGGAGGGGCGTGACCAAAGTGGGCGTGGCCCCGCTAAGCCCCTCCCCTTCGTGGCAGACGCTGACCGGGAAGGAAATCGAGATCGACATCGAGCCCACCGACAAGGTAGGGAGCCTCCTGGGGGCGGGGCTTGTTGGCTGAGGGGGCGTGGCCTCCGGAGGCCCCGCCCATTCCGATGCCATCCCATAATAACCCCCCCGGGGCAGGTGGAGCGCATCAAGGAGCGCGTGGAGGAGAAGGAAGGGATCCCCCCCCAGCAGCAGCGCCTCATCTACAGCGGCAAGCAGATGTGAGGGGCGGGGCCTAAAGGGGGGCGTGGTCACACGGGGGGCGTGGTCACAAAGTGGGCGTTGTCGCAAAGGGGGCGGGGCCAACTGGGTGGGTGTGGCCCCTGCTGGGAGGAGCTGATGGTGGGTGGGAGGGGCTTCAAGGCGATGATTGATGGGGGTGGGGCTTAACCAAGGGGTGTGGCTAAGGGGGAGGAGCCTAAAGGGGCGTGGCACCGAGGGGAGGGGCTTAACGGTGTGGCCACGCCCCCCCAGGAACGACGAGAAGACGGCGGCCGACTACAAGATCCAGGGGGGCTCCGTCCTCCATCTTGTCCTCGCCCTACGTGGGGGCAGGGCCCGGCGGTGAGGGGGCGGGGCCCTGCACAAGCCCCGCCCCCCCGCCACTCCCCGCGGGGGGAGGGGGGGAGCTCCTCCTCCTGCCCCCGCCCCCTCTGACGTCCCCTCCTCCCCCCTCCCCTCCCTCTGCCCCCGGTTGGTGATGTAATAAAGTGTCTTGATGATGTCATAGCTCTGCGTAGTGACGTCACTGGGGGCGGGGTTAAAGGGGGCAGGGCTTTAGGGTGGGGAGGGAATTAGGTTAGAGTGAGCGTTGCCCTTTTAAGGGTTGGGGTGGGCCCCACTCGCTGTTGCCGCCTTAAGAACCCGTGCGGGCCCCCTGCGGCGCCATCGCCCTTTTAAGTGCCGCTCGCTCCCGGCATCGCCCCTTTAAGACCTCGGAGCCGCTCCGCCCAGAGCGGCCGCATCCGCCGGAAGCCGCCCCCTGCTTCCGCCCTTCCCCAAGATGGCGGCGCCCGAGCTGGAGGCGCTGCTGGAGGCGCTGCTGGAGCCCGACAGCGACGGCATCCGACGGGTACCGGCCGCGGGGCCGCGTGACCGGCCACGTGACGCGCCACGTGACGGGTCACGTGTCCTAACCCCCCCCCCCTTTTAGGCCACCGCCCGCCTCCGCGAGGCCTTCGCCGACCCCCGGGCCCCGGCCGGGCTCGGGGAGCTCCTGGGCAGCGCCCCCCGCCCGCAGGTGAGGCGGTTTCCAGGCCCCCCAGGGGTGTAAATGGCGGTTTCGGGGCCCCCCAAATCTCCACAGGGCGGTTTCCAGGCCCCCCGAGTCCCCACGTGTCAGCTTCAGGACCCCCAAGACCTTAAGTGTCAGTTTCAAGGCCCCCCCAATCCCTGTAGATCAGTTTCGAGGCCCCCCCAGTGCCCCCACATCAATTTTCAGGCCTCCCCTGTCCAAATTTAACTGTTTTTTGGGGCCGCCCACCCAAATTTGGGGGTTTCGGGGCCCCTCCACCTAAATTTTGTCGGTTTCGGGGCCCCCCCAGGTCCGGCAGCTGGCCGCGGTGCTGCTCCGCCGTCGACTTTTGGGGCGCTGGCGGCGCCTGGACCCCGACCTGCGACAGAGGTGGGTGCCAGGGGGGCGGGGCTACATGGCGGAGGGGGCGGGGGCAACCCTAAGCCACGCCCCTCCCAAATTTCAGGCTCCCCACCCTATTGGCCGAAGCCTTGGAGCGGGAGACAGAGTGAGTACAGGCGCTGGTGGCGGTTTCGAGGACCCCACCCTGAAAATTTGGGCAGTTTTGGGGCTCCCCACCCAAATTTTGCCGGTTTCGGGGCTCCCCCTGAAACCCACAGCGGTTTCGGGGGACCCCACTCCAAATTTTGGAGGTTTTGGGGCTCCCCTGCGAAATCGGCGGCGGTTTCAAGGCCCCCCCTTGCCCCCCCCCCAGGCATGCGGTGGTGGTGGCGCTGGCCCAGCTGGCGGCCCTGGTGCTGCGCCGGGGGGGGGTCGGCTCCTGGGGACCCCTGGGGGCCTGGGTGCAGGGGGCGGCCCGCGACCCCCGGCGGAAGGAGGTAAGGGCGGTTTCGGGAACCCCAAAAACCCGTTTTCCCCCAAATTTACCCCAAAACCGGGCGGGAGGGGCGGTTTCTAGGGAGTTTGGGGGAGGGAGGTGGGTAAATGGCGGTTTCGAGGCTCCCCACTCCCCATTTTCCCCCAGTTTAGCCCAAAATGAGATGGGAGAGGGTGATTAGTAGAGTTTTTTTTGGGAGGGGAGGTCCCCAAATGTCAGTTTCAAGGCTCCCCTGATCCCATTTCCCTTATTTTTACCATAAAGGGTGGTTTCAAGGCTCCCCACCCCTCAATTTCCCCCAATTTTCCCCCATAACGACTTGGGAGGGGCCGGTTTCAAGGGGCTTTGGGTGGGGGGGGGTCCCAAATGTCGGTTTCAAGGCCCCCCCCGCCCCCAGGTGTCCCTGCTGGTGCTGAGCGCGGCGCTGGAGGACGCCCCCCCGGCGCTGGCCCCCCACGGCCCCGCCCTGGCCGCGCTGTGCCGGGGGGGGCTGGAGCCCGGGGCGCCCCCCAGCACCCTCGCCTACGCCCTGCGCGCCCTGGGGGGGCTGGCGGCCACGCTGGGGGACGCCCACACGGTGAGTGGCGGTTTTGGGGCCCCCCCAAAAAAGTTACTGGGGTTTCGGGGTCCCCTGTATGGAGTTCTGGCGGTTTCGGGGCCGCCACTACAAAGTTATGGCGGTTTCAGGGTCCCCCCTATAAAATTATGGTGGTTTTAAGGCTCCCCTGTAGAATTATGGCGGTTTCAGGGTTCCCCCTATAAAGTTATGGTGGTTTTGGGGTCTCCCCCATAAAGTTACGGCGGTTTTGGGGTTTCCCCTATAGAATTATGGTGGTTTCAAGGCCCCCCCATAAAGTTTAGGCGGTTTTGCGCCCCCCCCCCCCCTATAAAGTTATGGCAGTTTTGGGGCTCCCCCACAAGGTTTTGGTGGTTTCAGGGCCCCCCAGGTTTCCCAAACCGGCCTTTTTTAGCCCCAAAGCTGTCCTAGGGACAACAAAACGGCAGTTTTGAGGCCGCTCTTGGCACAAAAATGCTGGTTTTTGCCCCAAAAAGGCGGTTTCGAGGATCCCCGTGAAAACAGTTTCAGGTTTTCTGTAATAGGGGGTTCAAAATAACCCAAATTTGTGACTTTTGGGGTTTTAAATAATGTTTTATGGGGTAAAATGCGTATTTTTTTGAATGCCACAAAAATCTTTTTTTCTAATTTAACAAAAAAGTGACTTTTTCGTCCCAAAATCCCCCCCAGGAGCTGCTGCGGTCGCTGGTCCCCGACATCCTGAGGGCCCTGCGCACCCTGATCGACGCCGATGAGGTGAGTTTTGGGGTGAAAAACACCAATTTGGGGCAAAAAATGCACATTTTGGGGCTTTTTCGGTGGTTTCGAGGCTCCCCATAAATTTTGCTCCCGCCCGCTTATTTTTTAGGGTGATTTTGGGGCATTTTGGGGGTTTTTGAGGTTCCCTGCATTGTTTTGGGGCAGTTTTGGGGCTAAATACCATGATTTTGGGGTTTCTTGCACCATTTTGGGGTAAATATCACCATTGTGGGGTACAATAACACTATTTTAGGATAAATACTCCCATTTTGGGGTAAAATATTGCCATTTGGGGGCTAAATACCACCATTTTGGGGTAAAAATCACCATTTTATGGTCCGATATCCCCATTTTGGGGGCAAATACCGCCATTTATGTCGGTTTCAAGGCCCCCCCCACCCTTTTCTTCCCCCAAAACACCGGTTTCGAGGCCCCCATGAACTAATTACCCCCCCCAATTAATCAATTACCCCCCTAATTAATTAATTAATGCCCCCCTAATTAATTGACCCCCCCCAGGAGCGCGGTGCCGACGCCCTGGAGGTCCTGGACGAGCTCCTGGCGGCCGCCCCCGGGGCCGTGACCTTTGACCTCCGCCCCCTGCTCGACCTCTGCCTGCAGGTGACCCCCGGAGGGGGCGGGGCTTAGGGAGAGGGGGGCGTGGCTCGAGTGGGCGGGGCCGCTAAGCCACGCCCCCTTCTGGCAGGTGGGCGGGGACTCGGCGCGAGGCCACGCCCTCAGGGCTCGGGCACTGGCGACCCTCGGATTCCTCGCCCAGCAGCGGCCCCGCGTGCGTACTGGGAGGGACTGGGATATACTGGGAGGGACTGGGATATACTGGGAGGGGTATTGGGGGTTACTGGGATATACTGGGAGGGACTGGGGGGGACTGGGAGGGACTGGGGGGGGACTGGGGGGGACTGGGAGGGACTGGGAGGGGTATTGGGGGTTACTGGGATATACTGGGAGGGGTTTGGGGAAACTGGGAGGGGACTGGGAGGGACTGGGGGGTTACTGGGAGCTTACTGGTTTATACTGGGAGGCACTGGGAGGGGAGCGGGCCACCCTTGTGCGACCCGGGGGGGGGGGTCCCAGTGGGGTGGGGTCCCCTTTTGCCACTCCATACTGGTCCATACTGGTTTATACTGGTTCATACTGGTTTGTACTGGTTTATAGTGGTTTACACAGTTTTTTACTGGTTTTTATTGGTTCTTACTGGTTCGTACTGGTTTTTACTGGTTTATACTGTTTTATAGCGATTTATACTGGTTTGCCTTATACTAGTTTATACTGGTTTGTACGGGTTTGTACTGGTTTGTAGTGGTTTATACGGGTTCTTAATGGTTTATACTGTTTTATACTGGTTTGTACTGGTTCTTACTGGTCCGTACTGGTTCCCAGGCCCTGCTGCGGGGGGGGCTGCTGGGGGTGCTCCTGGGGGGGCTCCTGGGCCCCCTCTGCGCCCCCCCCCAGCGCCCGGACCCCGAGGATGAGGAGGAGCCGGGGGGGGACGAAGGCTCCCAGGGAGGGCCCAGCCCTCGCCACGCGGCCGCCCAGGTTTTGGGGCAAATTCCGGCCTTTTTGGGGCTTTTGGGGATGGGAGGGGGTGGGGGGGGGTTAAGGGGATAGGGGAGGTTCGGGGGGGGGGGGGGTTTGGGGCGTTTTGGGGCATTTTGGGGGTTTTTGGGGGGTTTGTTAATTTTGGGGGTTTCGGTTAATTTGGGGGGTTTTGGGTCATTTGGAGGGGTTTCGCTCGTTTTGGGGGTTTTACTCTTTCAGGGGGGATTTTGGTTCATTTTGTGAGTTTTTAGCCTTTTGGGGATTTTAACGTTTTGGGTTTTTTTACCCCGTTTTGGGGTCTTTTCCCCCTGTCTTCATTTTGGGGTGAATTTGGCCGATTTTGGGGTCCCGCAGGTGCTGAACGTGCTGGCGCAGGGGCTGCCCCCCGAGAAGCTGCTGAAGGAGCTGGTGAGGACATGTTTTGGGGCAAAAAATGGGGATTTTGTGTCTGGGGGCATTGAAAAAAGGGGATTTGGGGCAAAAACTTGGGGTTAGGGGGCAAAAAAATGCGGTTTTGGGGTAAAAATGTGTGGTTTTGGGTGTAAATAGTGGGTTTTAGGTTAAAAATGATGAGTTTGGGGTTAAAAAATCAATTTTTGGATAAAAAAGGGGAGTTTGGGGTGGAAAATGCAGATTTTGGGGGTAAAATTCTGGGTTTTAGGTTAAAAATGCGGGGTTTTGGGTTAAAAACTTGGGTTTTAGGTCAAAAAGTGTGGGATTTAGGTTAAAAATGAGGATTTTGGGGTTAAAAATCATGAGTTTGGGGTTAAAACAGTGAGGTTTGGGTTAAATTTGGGGGTTTGGTTTTAAACTGGAGTTTTGGGTTAAAAACAAGTGTTTTAGGTTAAAAATGTGGGGTTTGGGGTTAAAATACGAGATCTTTGGGTAAAAAATGTGGGCTTTTTGGTTAAAAACCCGGATTTTCCGGTTAAAACTTGGGGTTTCGGTTCTGAACGGGGAGGGTTTCGTTTCCGGGCGCTGCGTTTTGGGGTAAAAAAGCCAGGTTTTGGTTAACGGGGGGTGGTCCCGCAGGTGCCGCTGCTGGAGCCGGCGCTGAGGAGCCCCCGGGCCTGGGAGCGCAAGGGGGGGCTGCTGGGGCTGGGGGCGCTCGGCGACGGCTGCGGGGGGGTCCTGCGCAGGAGGTGAGTGCTTTGGGGCGAAAAACGGCGGTTTTGGGCAAAACGTGGATTTGGAGGGGTTTTGGGGTGATTTTGGGTGGTTTGGGGGCATTTTAGGGGGGTTTAAGGGGGAGCTGCTGGGGCTGGGGGCGCTCGGCAATGGCTGTGGGGGGGTCCTGCGAAGGAGGTGAGTGCTTTGGGGTGAAAAACGGCGATTTTGGGCAAAAAGGGGAAACGGAGGGGTTTTGGGGTGATTTCGGGCGGTTTTGGGGCATTTTGGGGGGATTTGGGGCATTTTGGGGTGGTTTAATGGGATTTAGGGGGAGATTTGGGGAGAGATTTGGGGCAGTTTGAGGAGATTTGGGGCAATTTGGGGTGTTTTAATGGGATTTTGGGGGGTTTGGGGGCTTTTGGGGGAATTTGGGGCATTTTGGGGTGGATTTGGGGTTTTTTGGGGGTATTTGGGGCTTTTGGTGGGATTTGGGGAGGGATTTGGGGGGAGATTTGGGGCATTTTAGTGGGATTTGGGTCAATTTGGGGTGCGTTAATGGGATTTTGGGGAGGTTTGGGGTCTTTTTAAGGTGATTTGGGGCATTTTTATGGGGATTTGGGTCATTTTGGGGTGGATTTGTTTTTTTTTGGGGGTCTGACCCCATTTCCCCCCCAGGTACCTGTCCCCGGTGCTGGGGGCGCTGCGGGGGGGCCTGGGGGACCCCGAGGGGATGGTGCGGGGGGCGGCCGCCTGCGCCCTGCGGAGCCTGGACGAGTGCCTGCAGGTACTGGGAGCACTGGGAGCACTGGGAGGGGCCGGGGGGGCACTGGGAGGGAACTGGGAGGGGGCTGGGAGGGGCTGGGGGGGCACTGGGAGCACTGGGAGGGCACTGGGAGGCACTGGGAGGGTACTGGTTCATACTGGGAGGGTCCCACGCCATACTGGGATGCACTGGGAGCTTCCAAATTCATACTGGGAGCTTCCCAGTCCATACTGGGCCATACTGGGAGGGCTCTAATCTTTACTGGGAGGCCCAGGAGGGGCTCTGGGGGGGAGTGGGCGGCCCGTACTGGTTCATACTGGTTTATACTGGGCCGTACTGTTTTGTATTGGTTCATACTGGTTTGTACTGGTTCATACTGGTCTGTACTGGTGCAGCCCGAGGCGGGGGCGCTGGCCCTGGAGGCGCTGCCGGGGGCGCTGGCGGCACTGGGGGGGCCCCGGAGCTGGTTTGTACTGGAGGCACTGGTGGAGAGCGCAGGTGGGGGGGGGCCCAAATTTGGGGGGGTCCCCAAATTGGGGGGGGTCCCTAAATAAATGGGGGGTCCCTAAAATATTAAGGGGGTCCCCAAATATAAGGGGGGGTCCCCAAATATAAGGGGGGGTCCTTACATTTATTGGGGGGGTCCCCAAAATATTGGGGGGGTCCCTAAATAAATGGGGGGAGGGGGAACTCCTGGGGGGGGAGGGGAGCCCCGGGGGGGTGTCCCCAAATATTGGGGGGGGTCTTTGGGGTCGGGGGGGTCTCCCCCGAGGGGGGGTCCCCCAATTTTTGCCCCCCCCCCCCAGGCGAGGGGCTGGAGCCGCTGCTGGAGCCGCTGCTGGGGGCGCTGCTGGGGGCGCTGGGACCCCCCCGCACCGAGCTGGCGCTCAGCGCCCTGCACACGCTGGGTGAGCCCCAAAATGCCCCAAAATCGACCCAAAATCCACCCCGCCCGGCCCCGAGGACCCCAAAATGGTGAAAAATGGCCTCAAAATAGCCCCAAAATGGTCAAAAATGGCCCCGAGTACACCCAAAGCAACCCCAGATGGACCCAAAATGCCCTGAAATTGCCCCAAAATCAATCCCAAATGGCCCCAAATGCCCCAAAATACCCCAAAATGGCCCCAAATCTGCCCAAAATGACCCAAAATGGTCCTGAATTGGTCAAATATGGCCCTAAATGGCCCCAAGTACACCCAAATCAACCCCAAATGGCCCCAAATACCCTGAAATTGCCCCCAAATCCACCTCATGTGTCCCTGAGTGCCCCAAAATTGCCTCAAATCAACCCCAAATGACCCCAAGTACCCCCGAAATGGCACCAAATGGCCAAAAATGGCCCCAAAATGGCCCCCAATCAACCCAAAATCAACCCCATGTGGCCCCAAGTACCCTGAAATGGCCCCAGAATGGTCAAAAATGGTCCCAAATATCCCCCAAATGGCCCCAAATCCACCCAAAATGCCCCGAAATGGCCCCAAATGGCCCCAAAATGGCCAAAAGTCGCCCTGAAATGCCCTAAAATGGCACAAAATGGCCCCAAATCCCCCCCGTGACCCCATACCCCCTGCCCCTGTACCTGACCCCGTACCCCAGCGGGGGCGGGGGGTCCCCTGTTGCAGCCCCACGGGGGTCGCATCCTGGCGGCGCTGAGCCCCCTCCTGCAGCCCCCCCGGGACCCCCCCAGCCGCGCCCTGACCCTACAGGCCCTGGGTGAGTTTTGGGGTGAAAAAACGCGGGTTTGGGGTCTTTGGGGGGGGTGGGGGAGCCCCAAAATGGGGGTGGGCAATGGGATTTGGGGCCGTATCGGGGTTTGGTGGCCCCCCAGCATTTTGGGGCGGGATCGAGGGATTCGGGGGGGATCCGGGGGAGGTTTTGGGGTGAATTCCTCTCTTTTTGGGTCCCCCCTGACCCCCCCGTGCCCCCCCAGAGGTTTTGGGGGCGCTGGGGGGGGCGGTGGCGGGGCCGGGGCTGCTGCCGGGGCTGGAGCTGGCGCTGAGGCTGGCGCAGGAGGAGGACGAGCCCGAGGGGCGCCGCGTGCTGTGAGTGCCCCAAATCCCCCAGATTCACCCCAAAATCCCACCCCGACACGCCCAGTTACCCCCAGGTACCACAAAGGCCCCAAAAAGGGCACCAAAATGGCCCCAAATGGCCCCAAAATGGCCCCAAACACCCCCCAAATGGCCCTCTGATACTAACAATTAGCCCCCAGGTACCCAAAATCCCCCAAATTCACCCCAAAATATCCCTCTAACACCCCTGGTTGTGCCCAGGTACCCAAAATGCCCTAAAAACGGCCCCAAAATGGGCCCAAACCACCCTAAAATGGCCCCAAAACACCCCAAAATGCCCCTCTGATACTCACAATTAGCCCCCAGGTACCCAAAATCCCCCAAATTCACCCCAAAATCCCACCCTGACACCCCCAGTTGTTCCCAGGTACCCAAAAAGACCCCAAAATCCCCCGAATTCCCCCCAAATCCCCCTCTCCTCCCCCTTCCCCTTCCCCTAACCCCACCCCATTTTGACCACGCCCCCTTTGGCCACGCCCACTCGACCACACCCCTTTAGTTCCGCCCCCATCTGACCTCGCCCCCCTTTAACCCCGCCCCCTTCCCCCATCCCATTGCCCCCACCCCCCTTGAGCCCGCCCCCTTTGGCCACGCCCCTGACCACGCCCCCTGTGACCACGCCCCCTCTGGCCCCGCCCCCAGGTTCTCGCTGGCAGCGGCCGTGGCCGAGGCGCTGGGGGAGGGGGCGGGGCCGCTGCTGCCCCCCCTCCTCCCCCTCCTGCTGGGGGCCCTGCGCCGGCCCCCCCCGGTGAGTCCCCAAAAACACCCCGAAAACACCCAAAAACACCCAAAAACCTGCCCGGGGCCCCAAAAGTGTGGCCGGGGGGGGCGGGGACCCCAAAAAATGTATTGGGGGGGCCTTGAAACCCCCAAAATGTGCCTTGGGGGGCCTTGAAACCCACAAAACGGATATTGGGGGGGCCTTGAAACCACCAAATCCCAACTGGGGGGGCTCGAAACCCCTAAAATGTCCATGGGGGGGGCCTTGAAACCTCCAAAATGGCCTTTGGGGGCTGCTTGAAACCACCAAATCCCAACCGGGGGGGGCCTTAAAACCACCTAAAACTCCTGAAACCCCCCCCAAAATGTCCGGGGGGGCCTTGAAACCCCTAAACTTTTTTTGGGAGGGGCCTTAAAACCCCCCAAAATCCTCTGGGGGGGCCTCGAAACCCTCAAAACCCCCCCAAAATCCTCCCCAAACCCCCAAATCGCCCTTTTTGGCCCTTTTATTGCTCCTTTTCTGCCCCTTCTCCCTCCCCAAAATGGCATCGGGGGGGCGTGGCCTGCTGACAGGGGCGTGGCCTCCCTCTGGCCCCGCCCAGGCGGCCTCGGAGGCTCCTGATTCGTTCCTGCTCTTCGATGACGACGAGGAGGAGGCGGAGCCAATGGACGATGACGTCAGCAGCGAGGAGGAGGAGGAGCTAATCGAGTGAGGGGGCGGGGCTAGGTGTGGAGGGGGTGGGGCCTCGATTGGCCACGCCCTCCATCCTCACTGACCACGCCCCCAGGGTGGAGGTGGGCGGAGCCTACGCGGCCGAGGTGGAGGACGCCTGCGAGGCCCTGGGGGAGATCGCGGAGCACAGCGGGTAACTGGGGGATACTGGGAGGGACTGGGGGGGACTGGGAGGGGACTGGGAGGGGACTGGGAGGGACTGGGGGGGACTGGGAGGGACGGGGGGGACTAGGGGGAACTGGGAGGGGACTGGGAGGGACTGGGGGGGACTGGGAGGGGACTGGGAGGGACTGGGGGGGACTGGGAGGGACGGGGGGGACTAGGGGGAACTGGGAGGGGACTGGGAGGGACTGGGGGGGACTGGGAGGGGACTGGGGGGGACTGGGAGGGGACTGGGAGGGCCAGTGGGCCATACTGGGGGTTACTGGGTCATACTGGGAGGCACTGTGATGCGAATGGGGTCTGACTGGTCCATACTGGTCCTTACTGGTCCGTACTGGTTTCCCAGCGCCGCCTTCCTGCCCTACCTGGACCCCAGCCTGGAGGCGGTGATGGGGCTGCTGGCGGTGAGGCCCCGCCCCCTTTCCGTGACGTCACACCCGGGGCGATGATGTCACGCCCTAGCGATGACGTCACCGCCCCCCCTGATGACGTCATCACCCCCCCTCAGTTCCCATTGGCCGACGTCCGCGCCGCCGCCTACCAGGCCCTGGGCAGCCTCTGCCTGGGGGCGGGGCGAGCGCGAGGCCACGCCCCCAAGGAAGGTGAGGCCCCGCCCCCAACCCCCAGTTTGGGGCTGTTTGGGGCGGGTTTGGGGCTTTGGGGGTCATTTGGGGGGGATTTGGGGCCATTTGGATCACAGAGTGGATTTGGGGTGGATTTGGGTCATTTTGGGTGGATTTTGGGCCATTTTGGGTGATTTGGGGGCCATTTTGGGTAAGTTTGGGTCATTTTGGGTGGATTTGGGGCCATTTGGGGTCATTTTGGGTGGATTTGGGTCAATTTTGGGTCATTTTGGGTGGATTCAGGGCCATTTGGGGACCGTTTTGGGTCATTTTGGGGCCATTTTGGGTGTATTTGGGGCCGTTTGGGGTCACTTTGTGTGGATTTGGGTCCATTTCCGTCCATTTGGGGCTCTCCAGTACGGCTCCGTGTGTCTCGGGCCGGTTTTTGGGTCTAATTGCGGCGATTTTTGGTCCCCCCAGCCCTGCAGGCGCTGACGCGGGCGGTGAGGGAGGAGCCGGGGGCGGGGCCGGCGCGGGGGGCGCTGGGGGGGCTGGGCCGGGCCCTTGGCTCCGCCCCCCCGCCCGAGCTGCTGCCCGCCATTGGCTGCCTGCTGGCTGACGTCATCGCCGGGAAGGTGGGGGCGGGGCCTGGGGCCTGGGGGCGGGGTTTGAGGGCTGGGGGCGGGGTTTGGGCTTGGTGGGCGGAGCTTAGGGACAAGGAGTAGGAATTAAAGGGGAAAGGGGCGTGGTTTAGAGGAAGGGGAGGGGTTTGGGGGTTGGTGGGCGGGGCTTGGGTGGAAGGGGCGGGGTTTAATAAAAATGGGCGGGGTTTAGAGGGAAAGGGGTGGGGTTTGGGGAAGCAGGGGGTGGGGTTTGGAGCTCGGGGTGGGGCTTAGAGCAAGGGGGCGGGGTTTAAAGGTAAATGGGGCGTTGTTTAAAGGAAGGGGGCGGGGTTTTAAGGCTGCGGGTGGGGTTTAGAGCCAAGGGGCGGGGTTTAGGAGGGCAAGGGGCGTGGTTTGAGGTTGGGGGCGGGGCTTAGGGGATAAGGCGGGGCTCATGGGAGGTGCGTAGCCCATTTTTGGGGCATTTTGGGCCAATTCCTGCCGCTTTCTGCCCCGCAGATCGCCTGCCTGCAGCCGGGCGCTGAGGAGGAGGAGGAGGGGGAGGAGCAGGTGACGTGGGCGGGGCCTCGGGGGGTGGGGGGCGGGGCCAGGTGGCCGGGGGGCGGTCACGTGACCCGGAAGTGCCCTTCCCATAGGTGGAGGCGGCGGCGGAGCTGCGGGAGCTGGCGGGGGAGGGGCTGGCGGCGCTGGCGGGCGGGGCCGGAGGGGGCGTGGCCTTCGCCGCCGCCCTGCCCCCCATGCTGGCCTGCCTGGTGAGGTCACGTGATCAGGGTTCGGGGGGTGGGCGGGGCCTGGTGACGTCACCGCCCTGACCCCGCCCCCTCTCTTTGGGCAGCGCGGCGACCTCCCGCAGCGCTCCTGGGCGGCCGCCATGCTGGGCGAGGTGGGCGGGGCCCTGGCGGGGGGCGTGGCCTCATCCCTGCTGCCCCGCCTCGGCCCCGCCCTGGCGGCCGCCGCCCGCGACCCCCACCCCGAGGTGCGCGGCAACGCCCTCTGCAGCCTGGGCCGCCTGGCCGCCAACGGGGCGGGGCACGGCCCGTATCCATGGCAACGGGGCGGGGAGGGGGCGGGGCACGGCCCGTATCCATGGCAACCGGGCGGGAGGGGGCGGGGCACGGCCCGTATCCATGGCAACCGGGCGGGGAGGGGGCGGGGCTTGGCCTGGAGCCATGGCAACGGGAAGGGAGGGGGCGGGGCGGGGCGGGAGGGGTGGGTGCCCCCTGGTTGCCTAGCAACCCCTGCCAGAGAGGAGGACACGCCCCCTGTTGCCTAGCAACCCCCTCTGGGTTCTAACGGCTCCCTTGGCCACGCCCCCAGTTCCCTGGCCACGCCCCCTGGTCACCTAGCAACCCCCCGGGTTCTAACGGCTAACCTGGCCACGCCCCCTGGTTGCCTAGAAACCCTTAACGGCTCTCCTGGCCACGCCCCCAGTTCCCTGGCCACACCCCCCCGTTCCCCAGCAACCCCCCGTGGTCTAACGGCCCTCCCTGACCACGCCCTCTGTTGCCTAGCAACCCACAGCGAGGCCACGCCCCCTCCCACCCCCTGGTCCTAGTGCCCCTCCCTCCCCCCCGTTCCCTAGCAACGCCCTTAAGCCCCTCCCCCGTCGCCTAGCAACCGCTCAGGCCCCGCCCCCGTCGCCTAGCAACCCTGCAGCCAAGCCCCTTTTTCCTTGACGCGCTGGGGGCGTGGCCGGGGCTGGCGGCCGTGCGGGAGGCGCTGGGCAGGGAGGGGCCGGGCAGGGCCCGGGACAACGCCTGCGGGGCCCTGGCCAGGCACGGGGCGGGGCTACCGGCACGGCAGGTGGGCGGGGCCTCACGGGGGCGGGGCCTCACGGGGAGGGGCCTGGGGAGGGCGGGAGGGAGAGGGGGGAGGAGGTGGGGGTAAGAGGGGCCTAAGGGGGGAGGGGCTTAAAGGGGGTGGGAGGGGCTTAAGGAGGGAGGGGAGGGGCTTGGGAGGGAAGGGGGAGGGGTTAAAAAGGGGGGGCTTAAATAAAGGGGGAGGGGCCTAAAGGGAGTGGGAGGGGCTTGGGTGGGGTCTAAAGGGGGAGGGGAGGGGCCTAAAGGTGAGGGAGGGGGGTGAGGAGGGGGCGGGGATAAGCGGGAGGGGGCGTGGTTAAATGAGGAGGCGTGGTTATGGGTGGGGGCGTGGCCAGTTGTGCTGGGAGGGGCCTAGGGGGTGGGAGGGGCCGGTGGGAGGGGCTATGGGGCGGTGTGGGGGTGTAAAGGGGGTGGGGTTAACGGAGGGGACGTGGCTAACGACGGGGGCGTGGTCTCCCCTGGCCCCGCCCCCAGGCGCTGTCGCTGCTGCTGCCGGCGCTGCCATTGGCCGAGGCGCAGGAGGAGGGCGTGGCCGTGGCCGAGTTCCTGCTGGGGCTGCCCCGAGAGGAGGTGGGCGGGGCCTCGAGGGGGGGAGGGGGCGGGGCCGGGAGGCGGAGGGGGCGTGGCCTCTGACCCCTGTCCCCGCCCCCCGCAGCTGGAGCCCTTCCTGGGGGCGCTGCCCAGGGCCCTGCGGGGATTCGTCGGCACCGGGACCCTGCCCGCAGGTGGGGGGGGGGGAGGTGTGGGGCAGGGGGGTGTGGGGCGGGGTCTGTGGGGCTGGGGGGGGGGTTGGGGGTGGTTGTGGGGCACAGGGGGGGGTTGTGGGGCTGGGGGATCTATGGGGCAGGGATGGATCCGTGGGGCAGGAGCTATGGGGTGGGATCCATGGGGAGATGTGGGGCAGAATCTATGGGGCTGGGAGATGTGGGGCAGGGTCGGGGGGCGGAGCCTAAAACGGGGCGGGGCTTCCCCACGGGAGTGTGGTCTCCCTGGGGCGGGGTCGCGGTGGGCATGGCATCCCCCGGAGTGGGCGTGTCCTCCCGCCGTGTCCCCGCCCCCCAGAGCTGGAGGTGGGCGTGGTCTCGCTGCTGCGCCACGCCTGGGGGCGGAGCCCGGAGCTGGTGGGCGGGGCCTTGGAGCAGCTCCCGCCCCCCGACGCCGCCCGCCTGCGCCACGCCCTCTTCGGCCCCACCCCTTCCAAGACGTCATCACCCGCCGGCGGCCAATAAAAGACGGGAGTGGGCGGAGTCACGCCAAGGCCACACCCCCTCCTCTATTCCTCCGCGGGCGGGGGGCGGGGCCCGGGGCGGAGCCCAATGGGAGCGAAGGGGCGGGGCTGGGCCAGCCGCAGCCAACCGGCGGCGCAGAGCTCTGCCAGGGGCGGGGCCAAGCGTCAGGGGGCGGGGGCTGCTACAAGCCACGCCCCCTCCCTTTGAGGCCCGGCCCCGCCCACTCACCCAGCGCCACCCGGAAGAGGCGGGCCACAGCTGCGCGGGGCGGGGCCGGGGGGAGGAGCCCCAGAAGCTCCGCCCCTTCCGGCCGCCCCGCCCCCTCCAGCAGCAGCCTGGGGGGGATTGGAGGAGAGGGGCGGTGACGTCACAAAGCAGTCAGGTGGTGGGAGGGGCGGGGAGGGGGCGGGGCTTGTTGTCACATGACCTGCGCAGGGCGGGGCTGCCCAGTGGGGGCGGGGGCAGGGCCACCTCCAGCAGCTCCGGGACCTCCACGATGGGCGTGGTGGGCGGGGCCAGCGTCGGGCTGCGAGGGGGCGTGGTCAGCGGAGGACACGCCCACCGCTCCCTCTCCCCCGTTGGCCACGCCCCCTCCCCCGTCACTCACCGCCGCTCCTCGGGCGGGGCCAGGGGGCGGGGCCAGGGGCGGGGCTCCTCCTCCATGGTCTCCAGGGACACCTCTGGGGGGGCGGGGCCATGGGACCCATAGCGCCCCATAGGGACCCATAGAGCCCCATAGGGACCCTATAGTGCCCCATAGCCAGCCCCATAGAGACCCACAGGGACCCATAGCGCCCCATAGCCACCCCACAGCCACCCCGTAGCGCCCCACATATACCCCATAGTGCCCCATACCCGCCCCATAGCCACCCCATCTGCCCCCCTATCACCCCACACCACCCCATAGCCGCCCCATAGCGCCCCACAGCGGGGTCTCACCCGAGGACAGCGGCACCGGCAGGCTGGGCTCCAGAGCCTCGCGGGGCACCTGTGGGGCAGGAGCTGTGGGGCACGGCCCTCCTGGCCCCATAACCGCCCCCCCAGCCCCATAACCACCCCCCCACCCCATAACCACCCCCCCAGCCCCACAACCTCACCTCCACCTCGCTGGGCAGCTCCATGGGGCCCGGGCGGGCGCCGCGGCCCCACAGCTCCCCCAGCTCGGGGGGCAGCCACCCTGTGGGGCACAGTGGGAGGCACTTGTGGGGCTGCCCCATAGCGCCCCATAAGTGGGGGGGGACTGGGGGGGCGCTCACCGATGGTCGGGGTCTGGAAGAGCTCGGCCGGGGGAAGGCGGCGCAGGGGGGGGGGCTCCGGGATCACCTGGGGGAGACCCACGGATGTGTGGGGCAGCCCCATAGATCCATGGGGCGGCCCCATAGAGCCCAGGGTGGCCCCATAGATTCCCAGAACCACCCCACAGACCAAGGAGGGTGCCCCACAGATACAAGCAGTGCCCCTCAGATCTATGGGGCTGCCCCACGGATCCATGGGGCCAAATCCCAGATCTATGGGGCCGCCCCACAGATCTATGGGGCCGCCCCCCACTCACCAGGGGCTGGCAGTGCGCGTGGGGCTGCAGCAGCAGCGCCCGGAACTCGGCCTGGGGGAGCTGGGGCTGGGGGTCCCTGTGGGGCAGCCGTGGGGCGCGGCGGCGCCGGGGGACCTGGGGGGGGCACGAGCCGTCAGTGGGGCAGCCCCACGGCGCCCCCGGCCCCATAGCGCCCCCCGGCCCCATAGCGACCCCCCCTGCCCCACAGACTCACCTTGGGCGGCAGCACGCCGGGCTCCTCAGGTGGGCGTGGAGCTGGGGGGCGGGCGTGGGGCGGGGTGAGGGGCTGCCCCACAAGTGGCCCCCTGCCCCATAAGTGGCCCCACAAGTAGGCCCCAGCCCCACAAGTGCCCCCAAGCTCTCACCGGGGGGCAGCGTCGGCTCCTTCGTGACCTCCACGACCTCCTCCACTGTGGGGCAGCAGCGGCGCCGTGGGGCTCAGCCCCCCAAGCGGCCTCCCCCTGCCCCATAAGTGCCCCCCCCGCCCCATAAGTGCCCCCCCCCGCCCCATAAGTGCCCTCACCACTGGGCAGGAGCTCGGGCTCGACCTCGACCTCGACCAGCAGCTGCAGCTCCCGCGGCGTCACCTCGGGCAGCTCCTCCTGCGCCCCACAGCGCTATGGGGCAGCCCCACGGCGAGCGCCCAGCCCCATAACTTGTGGGGCAGCCCCCCGCCCCCCGGCGTGCCCCATAACTTGGGGGGCGCCCACCTCCAAGACCGGCACCGTGGGGAGCTCGGGCTCGCGCAGGGTGATGACCTCGGGGGACACCGTCAGCGCTGTGGGGCGGGATGTGGGGCAGGGCGGTGTGGGGCAGGGTGTGGGGCACGGGGGGGTGGCCCCACAAGCGCCTGCCCCACACTTGTGGGGCTGGGACTCACCGGGAGGGGGCAGCTCCATCGGGGGCAGCTCCTCCAGGCGGGGGAGCTGGGGGGAGATGGGGGGCGGTGTGGGGCGGCTATGGGGCAGCTATGGGGCAGCTATGGGGCACGAATGGGGCAGCCATGGGGCAGCCATGGGGTCACCATGGGGAATCTACGGGGCCGCTATGGGTAATCTATGGGGCACTGTGGGGTCACTATGGGGTGCTGTGGGGCAGCTATGGGGCAATGTGGGGTGTCTATGGGTCAGCCATGGGGCAGTTACGGGGTCACCATGGGGAATCTGTGGGGCTGGGGCCTCTATAGGGAATCTATGGGGTAGCTATGGGATGTCTATGGGGCTCTATGGGACTCCTATGGGGAATCTATGGGGCACTGTGGGTCGCTATGGGGCAGCTATGGGGCCTCTATACAGAATCTATGGGGCCGCTATGGGGCACCATGGGGCGCTGAGGGGCAGTTATGGGGTCACTATGGGGCGCTATGGCGAAGTTACGGGGTCACTATGGGGCGCTATGGGGTCGCTATGGGGCAGTTATGGGTCGCTATGGGGCGGTACCTCCATCAGCTCGGTGGGGCTGGGCAGCGGGGGGGCCATGACCCCAAAGAAGGGGTCCGGGGCCAGCTCCAGCGTCGCCATCAGGGCGCGGGCGTCGGGCAGCAGCTGGGGGCTGTGGGGCGGTTATGGGGCGGTTATGGGGCAGTTATGGGGCGCTGTGGGGCAGGCTATGGGGCAGGCTGTGGGGCAGGCCGTGGGGCGGGCGCTGTCTCACCGCCGGGGGGGGCTGAGGTCGATGTTGGGGGGCGGCTGCACCCGGTTCAGGCGCTCCAGGACCTGCGCGGCCTCCTCTGGGGGGCAGAGACCCCATGGAGGCCCCATAGCGCCCCATAACCACCCCATAGTGCCCCATAACCACCCCATAGTGCCCCATAACCACCCCACAGACACCCCAATACCCCCCTGTAACCCCCATAGCCCCCAATAACCCCATAACACCCCACAACCCCCTTATAATCCCCCATGACCCCTTTATAACCCCTTTATAACCCCCCCCAACCCCCCCCATAACCTCCCCCAGCCCCATATAACCCCCATAACCCCCCCCATACCCCCTTATAACCCCCCATAACCCCCCTATAACCCCTCCCAGCCCCCTGCCATGACCCCATACCCCCCCATAACCCCCCTATAACCCCCTATAGCCCCCTATAACCCCCCATAACCCCCCATAATCCCATATAACTCCCCATAACCCCCCTATAGCCCCCCATAACCCCAATAATCCCCTATAGCCCCCCAATAACCCCCCCATAACCCCTATAACCCCCCATAACCCCCTATAACCCCCCCCAGCCCCCTGCCATGACCCCATATAACCCCCCATAACCCCAATATAATCCCCTATGACCCCCCCTAACCCCATATCCCCCCCCATATCCCCCCCATAGCCCCCCATAACCCCCCATAGCCCCCCCAATAACCCCCCTATAGCCCCCCATAACCCCATATCCCCCCCAATAATCCCCCATAACCCCCCCAATAATCCCCTATGACCCCCCCTAACCCCCCCATATCCCCCCCCAATATCCCCCCATAACCCCAGTAATCCCCCCCATAACCCCAATAATCCCCTATGACCCCCCATAACCCCCTATAGCCCCCCATACCCCCCCATAGCCCCCCATAACCCCAATAATCCCCTATAGCCCCCCCTAACCCCCTACAACCCCCCCCTACCCTGGGTGTGCTGGCACTGCCTCCCGTAGACCCTGGCCAGGCCGAGCTGCAGCAGGGCCGCCAGGTAGAGGGAGCAGCGGGGGGGCGGGGCTCCGGGCACGAGGGGCGGGGCCAGGGAGCCGGGGGGCGGGGCCGAGCCCAGCACGAAGCACAGCAGGGCCGCGCTGGGGGCGGGGCCAGGGAAAGGGGCGGGGTCACGGGGAAGGGGCGGGGCCGGGGGCCCATAGAGCCCTAGAGGGACCCCATAGCACCCCATAGAGCCCCCATAGGGCCCCATAGAGCCCCCGAACCACCCCATAGCCCCCCATAGGGCCCCATAGACACCCATACCCACCCCATAGAGACCCCATAGGGCCCCATACAGCCCCCATGGGGCCCCAGAACCCCGCATAGGGCCCCATAGACCCCCCCAGCGCCCCATAACCCCCCCTAGACCCCAATAGACCCCCAATTACCCCCCATTGACCCCCCAAATCCCCCCATAGACCCCCCATAACCACCCCACACCCACCCCATAACCCCCTATAACCCCCCCAACTCCCCCCATAGCCCCCCATAACCCCCCCATTTCCCCCCAATACCCCCCCAGAGACCCCATACCCACCCCATAACCCCCCAACCCCCCCCCATTTCCCCCATAGACCCCCCCTTATCCCCCATAACCCCCTTTAGGACCCCCTAGACCCCCATAACACCCCCATACCCCCTCCAGAGACCCCCATTCCCACCCCATAACCCCCCCCGGACCCCCCCAACCCCCCCCAATTCCCCCCATACCCCACCCCCAACCCCCCCACCCACCCCCCACCCCCCCAATTTTCCCAAATCCCCCCGAATTTCCCCCAAATCCCCACCATGTCCGGGGCACGTCCACGGCCAGCGCCTCCCGGCGGAGCAGGCGCGAGCTGCACGTGGCCGCCAGCCTGGGGGCGGGGCCACAGGGGGCGTGGTCAGAGCCGGAGGCGTGGCCTCGGCTATAAAAGGGGGGCGTGGCCCCGCCCCCTACCAGATGGTGCCGAAGCAGCCGGAGCGGCGCTGCAGGACCTCGGGGTGGTAGAACATGGCTGGACCCGAAAAGGCAGGGTTTTCACCCAAAAAAAAGGGCGTGTGGGGCGGAAAAAGAGCCCCGGCAGGATCTCGGGGGGCAGAGCGGGAATTTAAGACTAAAAAACGCGAAGTTTTAGCCCAAAAGGAGGCGCTTTTAGCCTCAAAAGATGCTGTTTTAGCCCAAATCCGCCGCTTTTCACCCCAAAACTGCCCCCCAAACCCCTCTGTTTTGCCCGAAACCCACCAGTTCTGCCCCCAACCCACCAGTTCTGCCCCCAAACCCGGCTTTTTTGCCCCCAAACCACCGTTTTTTCACCTCAAACCACGAGTTCGAGCCCCAAAACCCAGGTTTTTAACCCCAAAAAGGGAGTTTTTGCCCCAAACCGCCACTTTCACCCCAAAAACCGCCCCCAAACCCGTCTATTTTGCCCCCAAACCCGTCTTTTCTTCCCCTAAACCACCGATTTTTCACCCAAAAGCACTAGTTCTAGCCCCAAACCCCCTGTCTTTAGCCCTAAAACCCGGCTTTTTAGCTCCAAACCGCGAGTTTTAGCGCCCAAAACCCAGTTTTTTAGCCCAAAACCGCCGCTTTTCACCCCAAATCCGCCCCAACCCCCTCCTTTTTGCCCTGAACCCAGCAGTTCTGCCCCCAAACCCCAATTTCTGCCCTAAAATCCCTCTTTTTTTGCCCCCAAATCCGGCTTTTCACCTCAAAACCCCTCAAAAACCGCAAGGCTTTGCCCCGAATCCGGGATTTCTGCCCCCAAACCCAACTTTTTCACCCCAAAACCGCGGAGTTTTGCCCCGAATCCGGTCTCTTTCACCCCAAAACCACCCCCAGCTGAGGCGTCCTGCCCCGAATCCCCGCTTTCAACCCCAAACTCGCCAAAAAGCCGCTTTCGGCCCCAAAACCCGGCGCCCCTAATTCGCTTTTTTTGGCCACGAAGTGGGAATTGAGCTAAAAACTGAGGTAAAAAGAGTCTAAAAGTGGCCCAAAAGCGCCGCGTTTCACCCCAAAACCCTTCGCTCAGCCCCGCACTGCCGCCACCTGCCCCCAATTAGCCCCAATTAGCCTTAATGAGCCTCAATTAGCAGCAAGGATCCAGCTCCGGGGAGGCGCCGCCGGCGCTGTGCGGGCGCCCCGCGGCCGCCCCCTTTTGTACCCGGCGCGGGGACCAATCAGCGAGCAGCTCGCCTCAGCGCTGCCGGCCAATCAGCGGCGGAGCTGCCGGCGCGCTGACCCCGCCCCTCTCCCCGGCGTGGCGGGAAAGGCGGCGGCCAATGGGAGCGCGCGGCGCCTCAGCGGGACGGTTGCCATGGGGACGGCGCGGCCAATCAGAGCGCGGCGCCTGCTGGGCGGGACCCCATGGTGACAAGGCGGCCAATGGGCGTGAAGCTGGGTTCCCATAGAGACAGCGCGGCCAATGGGAGCGCGCGTCCTCACGTGGGGGCGGTTGCCGCGGAGACGGCGCAGCCAATGGGAGGGCGCGGCGCGGATTTGGGGCGAAAACGGCGGAAATCGGGCAAAAACAGCAAAGCGGGACAAAAGTGGAGAAAACGGGGAAAATCCGGCGGGGCTTTAATTGGCCGGATCCGCGGCGGCGCCCAGGAGGCGCTGGGCCAGGGCCTGCTCCAGCTGGGGGCGGGGACAGAGGGGGCGTGGTTTAGAGCCGGGGGCGTGACCTCGGCTATAAAAGGGGGGCGTGGCCCCGCCCCCTTCCAGATGGTGCCGAGGCAGCCGGAGCGGCGCTGGAGGACCTCGGGGTGGTAGAACATGGCTGGACCCGAAAAGGCAGGATTTTCACCCAAAAGAAGGGGGGTGTGGGGCGGAAAAAGACCCTCTGGAGGATCTCGGGGGGCAGAGTGGGAATTTAAGACCCAAAAACGCGAGGATTTAGCCCAAAAGGAGGCGGTTTTAGCCCAAATCCGCTGCTTTTCACCCCAAAACTGCCCCCCAAACCTCTCTGTTTTGCCCCAAACCCACCAATTCTGCCCCCAAACCACCGTTTTTTCTCCTCAAACCGCGAGGTCTAGCCCCAAAACCCTTTGTTTTTAGCCCCAAAATGGGAATTTTTGCCCCAAACCGCCACTTTTCACCCCAAGACCTCCCCCGGACCCCTACTTTTTGCCTTAAACCCACCAATTCTGCCCCCAAAACCCGGCTTTTTAGCCCCAAACCGCGAGTTTTTAACCCAAAACAGCGAGTTTTAGCGCCCAAAACCCAGGTTTTTAGCCCAAAACCGCCGCTTTTCACCCCAAATCCACCGCCTACCCTCTCCTTTTTGCCCTGAACCCAGCAGTTCTGCCCCCAAACCCCAATTTCTGCCCTAAAATCCCTCTTTTTTTGCCCCCAAATCCGGCTTTTTTCCTCAAAACCCCTGAAAAACCGCAAGGTTTTACCCCGAATCCGGGATTTCTGCCCTAAAATCCAAGTTTTTCACCCCAAAACCGCGGAGTTTTGCCCGAATCCGGTCTCTTTCACCCCAAAACCACCCCCAGCTGAGGCGTCCAGCCCCGAATCCCCGCTTTTAACCCCAAACTCGCCAAAAAGCCGCTTTCGGCCCCAAAACCCGGGGCCCACCCCCTCCCTAATTCGTTTTTTTTGGCCATGAAGCGAGAATTGAGCTAAAAACTGAGGTAAAAAGAGTCTAAAAGTGGCCCAAAAGCGCCGGGTTTCACCCCAAAACCCTTCGCTCAGCCCCGCACCGCTGCCTCCTGCCCCAATTAGCGTTAATTAGCCGTAATTAGCCGTAATTAGCCCCAATTAGCAGCAAGGACCCAGCCCCGGGGAGCCGGCGCTGTGCGGGTGCTCCCTTTTATACCCGGCGCGGGGACCAATCAGCGAGCGGCTCGCCTCAGCGCTGCCGGCCAATCAGCGGCGGAGCTGCCGGCGCGCTGATCGCGCCCCTCTCCCCGGCGTGGCGGGAAAGGCGGCGGCCAATGGGAGCGCGCGGCGCCTCAGCGGGACGGTTGCCATGGGGACGGCGCGGCCAATGGGAGGGCGCGGCGCGGATTTGGGGCGAAAACGGCGGAAATCGGGCAAAAACGGAGCAAAGCGGGACAAAAGTGGAGAAAACGGGGAAAATCCGGCGGGGCTTTAATTGGCGGGATCCGCGGCGGCGCCCAGGAGGCGCTGGGCCAGGGCCTGCTCCAGCTGGGGGCGGGGACAGACACACGGGGGGCGGGGCCTCAGTCGGAGGCCACGCCCCCTGGGGAGGCCACGCCCACGCCATAGGGCCCCATTGAGCCCTATAGGGCCCCATAGAGCCCCATAGCTCCACTTAACCCCCCCATAACCCCCCATAGCCCCCCATAACCACCCCCCATCCCTGGTAGCCCCTCCCCTTTCAGGCCCCGCCCCCCTCAGGCCCCGCCCACCTGCAGCACCGCCCCCTGGGCGCAGGCCCCGCCCCCTGGGCGGAGCTCCCCGGGGGTGGCCGCCAGCAGCACGCGGTGCTCGGGGGGGGGGCCCAGCCCCAGGCGGTGCCGCTGCAGCTCTGGGGGGACAAAAAGGGGGGGGGGGGGTTAGGGGGCGCTATGGGGCGCTGTGGGGTCTCTATGGGGCGCTATGGGGCACTATGGGGTGCTATGGGGCACTGTGGGGGCTCTATGGGGATTTATGGGGGGTGTATGGGGCGCTATGGGGCTGGTTATGGGGCGCTATGGGGCTCTATGGGGCGCTATGGGGTGCTATGGCGCTCTATAGGGCTCTATGGGGCACTATGGGGCACTGTGGGGTGCTTATGGGGTGCTATGGGGCACTGTGGGGTCTCTATGGGGCTCTGTGGGGATTTATGGGGGGTGTATGGGGCGCTATGGGGCTGGTTATGGGGCGCTATTGGGGGTTATGGGGCGCTATGGGGCTCTATGGGGCGCTGGGGGTCCCTATGGGGCGCTATGGGGCTGGTATGGGGTCCCTATGGGCCAGGCAGTCCCTATGGGGCCCCAATGGCTCCCTATGGGGCCCCGCCCACCTCCCTCAGGCCCCGCCCACCTCCCCCAGGCCCCGCCCACCTCCCTCAGGCCCCTCCCACCTTGTTCAGACCCCATCCACATCCCATAAGCCCCTCCCATCCCCTTTAGGCCCCTCCCACCCCCTTTAGGCCCCGCCCCCTCACCCTCCCGGAAGCGCCGGCTGTCGAAGGCGGCCACCAGCGGCTCCTCCCCCTGGGGCCAGGCCCCGCCCCCCGGCTCCCCGGCGTGGGGGGCGCGCAGGGCCAGGCCCCGCCCCCGGGGGCGTGTCCGGAGGAAGAGGCCCCGCCCCCCGCTGGCCACCAGCAGCCCCCGGCCCAGCCCCGCCACCAGCGCCTCCAGGGCCGGGGGGGGCGGGGCCGGGATGAGGAGGCGGGGCAAGGGAGCGGGGCCGTGGGCGGGGCTTCCGGCAGCCGCCAGCAGGTATTCGCCGGCCGGAAGCCACGCCCTCCAGGCCAGGGCCCCGCCCACCCAGAGGGACAGCCCCAGCGCCGCGTCGCCTGGTGGGAAAAGGGCGGGGCTTAGAGCCAGGGGGTGGGGCATAGAGCAAGGGGGAGGGGCTTAGGGTGAAGGGGAGGGGCTTAGAGGCAAAGGGAGGGGTTTAGAGCCAGGGGGAGGGGCCTAGCGGAGAGGCCACGCCCCCTTTTTGGTAAGGAGGGGGGCGGGGCTTACCTTCCGCCGGGGGGAGGGGCTCTGGGCTGTCCAATAGGATGGCGAGCTGCTTGGTGGGGGGCGGGGTCACGGCAGCGGGAGGGGGCTGGGCTGCAAACAGGAGGCGTGGTCAACCCGAGGCCACGCCCCTTTCATTAAGCCACGCCCCCTGGGTAAGGCCACACCCACCTGGGCTCCGCTCCGCCTCCTCATCTTCCGGGCTGGGGGGTGGGGTCTGGAGGAGGAGGGGGTGTGGTTATGTACAGGCCACGCCCCTCTAGGCCCCACCCACCTCCCCTTTAGGCCCCGCCCCCTCACCGTGTCATCGCCGCGTGGCTCCGCCTCCTCCTTGTGCCCCTTGGAGCTGCGCCGGGGGGCGGGGCCTGGGGAGAGGGGGGGGGGAGAAAACCCGGAAGTGCGGCCGGAAGTGGGCGGGGCCACCGGAAAGGCGCCCCATAGGGCAAAACCGGAAGTCCGTACAGCCAAACCGGAAGTCCGTACAGGAAATCCGGAAGTGAAACCAAAAGTAGGCATAGGGAACATGAAAATGAAACCGGAAGTGCCCATGGGAGGCGCGCACCCCCTTTAAGCCGCCCCCCGGAAACCAAAGGACCCGGAACTAAGGTTCCGCCCACGGAATTTCAAGCCCCATTGCCCCTCCCCCTCACCTCCCGGCCCCGCCCCCTCCCCGGCGTTGGCCCCGCCCCCCGTGCTGACGCACCGTGGCGCTGTGGGCGTGGCCCCAGCAGGCGGTACACCTTGTAGGGGCGGGGCCCGTCCAGGCGGGCGCGCTCGGGCAGCTCCTGCAGCTCGGGGCACTTGTGCAGGGCGCAGCGCAGCCGGGTCTTGCAGATGGCCGGGCCCGGCGGGGGCGTGGCCCCTTTGTACTCCGCCCACGCCTGTGACGTCACAACCCGGGGGGGCGGGGTCACTCGGGGGCGGGGCCAAATGGGGCAAAGGGGGAGGGAAACGGGGAGGGAGGGGGGAGGAGGGGGCGTGGCTCGCCCTGGGGGGGCGTGGTCACCTGGCAGAGGGCGGCGGCGGCCCCGCCCCCAGGCCCGCCCCTTCCGGCGCGCTCCCAGGGCACCCTGAGGGCGCTGCGGGCGGCGTCGTCGAACTCCAGCCCCGGGAAGCGGCCGCTCTGCGCCTGCGCCAGCAGCCAGGGCAGGAGGCGGCGCCGCCCTGACGTCATCTCCGCCGGAAGACGCCTGCAGCGACCCGGAAGCGCCCCGTGAGAACCCGGAAGCGGCGCCGCGGGGCCGCAGCCGGGCTCCGGGGGGGGTTTTGGGGGGATTTCGGGGGATTTTGGGGTCCTGGGGGAGGTTTGGGGGTCCCGGGGGGTCCGCTGGGTGCCGTTTCCCCCCCTCACCCCCCCCCCGCCGCCTCCGCAGCTCACCGCGCGCGCGCCGCCGCCGTCACGTGACGCCGGAGCCCGCCCCTGCCACGTGACTTCCGCCCCCAGGCACCACGTGACCGCTCCTCCCTCCGCTCTCCCCCCTCCCCTCGGCGCTTAACCACGTGACCCTCCCCCCTTCCCGCAGTAACCACGTGACTCAGGCGGCTCGCGACAAAAGGGGCGTGGCCTTTATTGAGGCGGGGGGCGTGGCCTGCCCTTTCAGGGCCGGGGGGCGGGGTCGGAAGGCGGGGTCGGGTCCAGCGCGTGCGCGTTGATGCGGGACACCAGGTACTCGGCGTAGTGCGCGCTGCGGGCACGTGACGGGGGGGGTGTCACGTGATGGGGAGGCCGCGCGGGAACTCGGCACGTGACCAGGGAGCCGCGGGGCCCCAGAGGGACCCCATAGAGCCCCCCAAGTGCCCCACAGCGACCCATAAGTGCCCCAACTGCCCCCCAAGTGCCCCCCAGGACCCCATAGCGTACCGTAAGTGCCCCATAGGGACACATAGCCCCCCCCAACTGCCCCCCAAGTGCCCCATAAGGACCCCTAAGTGACCCCCAGCACCCCATAGGGACCCATAACCCCCCCGAAGTGCCCCTTGAGGACCCCTAACTGCTCCCCGCACCCCATAGCACCCCATAATGACCCCCAAGTGCCCCATAACCCCCCACAGTGCCCCATAAAGACCCCTAACTGCCCCATAACCCCCCCAAATGCCCCACAAGGACCCATAATTGCCCCATAATCCCCATAATGCCCCCCAGTACCCCATAATGACCCCTAACTGCCCCCAAACCCCCCCTTACTGCCCCATAAGCGCCCCCAGCACCCCCTAAGCTCCCCATAACCCCCCCAACTGCCCCATAAGGACCCCTAACTGCCCTATAACCCCTCCAAGTGCCCCATAAAGACCCCTAAGTGCCCCCCAGCACCCCATAGAGCCCCCCAAGGACCCCTAACTGCCCTATAACGCCCCCCAAAGTGCCCCATAAGGACCATAATTGCCCCATAATCCCCCCCAGTACCCCAGCACCCCCCATAAATGCCCCCCAAGGACCCCCAACTGCCCCCCCCCCCCCACTGACCGGCAGAGCCCGGCCTGTCCCGGGGGCGCCTCCCGGCCGCAGGCCTCGTCCCGCAGCCCCCCGGGGGTCTCCTTCTGCTCCGGCACCCAGCAGCCGCCTGCGGGGTCACGTGACAGGGGCGGGGTCACGTGATACAGGCATGTCACATGATGGGGGTGTGTCATGTGAGGGGGGCGGGGCAGGGGGCGGGGCTTACCGCCGGGCGGGGGCTGGGCTCCGGGCGGGGGCTCGGTCTCGTAGCTCACCCCGGCCTCCTGGGGTCACCAGAGGGCAATGACCCCGAGTGACCCCGCAGCGCCCCATAGGGACCCACAGAGACCCCACAGCGACCCCATAGGGACCCAGAACCGCCCCACAGCGCCCCATAGCGACCCACAGAGACCCCACAGACCCCATAGAGACCCATAGCAACCCCACAGTGCCCCACAGAGGCCCATAAAGACCCCATAGAGCCCCCTAGCTGCCCCACAACCACCCCAGATCAGCCCCTAACGCCCCATAGAGCCCCCAGAGCACCCCATAAGTGCCCCACAGTGCCCCATAGCCACCCCATAGCACCCTCTAATACCCCACACCTACCCCATATCCCCCCATAACGCCTCCTAATGCCCCATAGCCCCCCATATCCCCCCGTAACCCCCCATACCCGCCCCGTATCCCCCCACAGTGACCCCATACCCCCCATTCCCACCCCATACCCCCCATACCCACCCCACAGCCCCTCCCCAGCCCCCGCACCGTGAGGATCTGCAGCAGGCGCTGCGGGTGCCAGTCGCGCAGGTAGAAGAGGCAGTGCCGGGGGTGGTGGCCGTGCAGGGAGCCCCGCAGGGCGCAGCCGGGCTCGGGGCAGCACTGACGGCACCGTGACGTCACCGTGACGTCACCGTGACGTCATCACGGCAGCACCGTGACATCAGCGCACGCCCCCCACCCTCAGTGCCCCCACAGAACGAGCCCAGCCCCACGGCAACCCCCCACAGCGCCCCTTAGAGACCCCCAAAGCGACCCCAAAGGCCCCAATCCTACCCCATAACCCCCCATAAGCCCCCCATAACTCCCCATAGCCACCCCATAACCCCCCATAGCCACCCCATAGCCCCCCAAATCCTACCCCACAGCCCCCCATAACCCCCCATATCCCTCCAATTCCACCCCACAGCCCCCCATAGCCCCCTATAACCCCCTTAATTCCCCCATAACCCCCCCATAGCCCCCTATAACCCCTCAATCCCACCCCATAACCCCCCAATAACCCCCCATATCCCCCCCAAATCCCCCCATCCCACCCCATATCCCCCCTTTTCCCCCCATAGCCCCCCCATATGTCCCCCAAATGCCCCCAAATCCCAACCCACAGCCCCCCATAATCCCCCATAACCCCCCCATACCCCCCCCCAACCCCACCCCATACCCCCCCACCCCCTCCCCAGTTACGCCCCTCCCCCTCTAGGCCCCTCCCCCTTTAGGCCCCGCCCCCTCTAGGCCCCGCCCTCACGTCCTTGCGGTGGAAGGGCCGCGCGCAGGCGCTGCAGAAGCTGTGTTTGCACTGCGGGCACTGCAGGTGGAGGCAGCCCCCCCGCGCCAGGGCCAGGCTCAGCCCGCACTGCGGGCACGCTGCGGGGGGATACGGGGTCGGGGGGGTTATAGGGGCAGGGGGGGACCCTACGGGGCAGGGGGGGACCCTATGGGGCAAGGAGACCCCTCTATGGGGTGGGGGAAGCTCCCTATGGGGCAGAAACCCCCCCCTATAGGGCAAGGAGCCCCCCCTAGTACATGGTAGGGGGGCTTAGGGGACAGGGAAACCCCACTGTGGGGCAGGAGTTGACTCCTATGGGGCAGAAATCCCCTCTATGGGGCCGGGGGGGCTGTTATAGTGCCGGGGGGTCGCTGTGGGGCCGTACCGATGCGGCGCTCCTGCAGGAAGGCCGCCAGCCCCTCGGGGGGCTCCTGGGGGTCGCGGGGCTGCAGCTCCGAGCACGAGCGGCCCCGGTGCTGCGGCTCCCACTGCGGGGAGAAAAATCCCATAAACACCCCATTGTGACCCCATAACCACCCCATAGCCACCCCATAGCCACCCCTATAACCACCCCAGTGACCCATAAAGACCCCACAGCCACCCCACAGCACCCCAGCCCCATAGGGAACCCCATAAGAGCCCACCCAACCCCATAGCAGACCCCATAGGGCATCCCCAGCCCCATAGCGGACACCACAGAGCCCCATAACCACCCCACAGTGCCCCTTAGCCCCCCCAGCCCCATAGCAAACCCCATAGCTCCCCCCCCAGCCCCATAGCGGCCCCATACCGGGCACTGGCAGCGGGGGCAGAAGCGCTGCTGGCACTGGGGGCACTGGGCCGGGCCCTGCTCCGCCTCGAAGATGAACCCGAAAGAGCACTGGGGGGGGCAGAGCCGGGGGTCAGCCCCATAGCGACCCCCCCCCGGCCCCACAGGGCCCCCCCCAGCCCCATAGGGCCCCCCCCGGCCCCACAGGGCCCTACCTGGATGCACCAGATGAATTTGGGGTCGCGCAGCAGCTCGCGCTCCGTCAGCTTCTGGGTGAAGAGCTGGTACGTGCCCGCGTCCAGCACCTGCCGCAGCTGGGGGGCACCCCACAGATCAGCCCCGGCCCCATAGACCCCCTTAGGACCCCCATAAGTGCCCCCAGGCCCCTTTAAGACCCCTTTAAGACCCCTTTAAGCCCCATTAAGGCCCCCCAGACCCCCTTACAGCCCCCATAAGGCCCCCCAGGTCCCCTTAGGACCTCCGTAAGACCCGTTTAAGGCCCCTTAGCCCCCCATTAAGGCCCTACAGGCCCCTTTAAGGCCCCATAAAGCCCCTTTAACCCCTATACGGCCCCATTAAGACCCCATAGACCCCCTTAGGATCCCCTTAAGTGCCCCCAGGCTCCTTTAAGACCCCTTTAAGCCCCATTAAGGCCCCACAGACCCCCTCAGGACCCCCATAAGGCCCCCTCTGAGCCCCCCAGACCCCTTTAAGGCCCCTTAGCCCCCACTAAGGCCCCTCAGGACCCTCATAAAGCCCCTTTAAGACCCCTTTAAGCTCCATTAAAGCCCCCCAAACCCCTCAGGACCCCCATAAGGCCCTACAAGCCCCCTTTAAACACCGCTAGGCCCCTTTAAGGCCCCATAAAGCCCCTTTAAGGCCCCATAGACCCCCTGAGGACCCCCATAAAGCCCCATTAAGGCCCCTTAGGGCCCCATAAGGCCCCTTAGTCCCCCCTAAGGCCCCTCAGGACCCCCAGAAGCCGCCCCTGAGCCCCCCCCACCTGCACGTCGAGCGTGGAGAAGTAGCAGAGGCGCTGGGCCTCGTCGGCCAGGTCGGGGCGGCCGCAGGCGGGGCACACGAGGTCGGCCACGCGGCGCTCCTTGACGCCGATGGTGAAGTGCTGGCGGAAGCACTCGGGGCAGATGGCGCACTCGCAGCCCGTCAGCGACTGCATCTGATTGGCCGGCGCCGAGACACGCGGTCAGGGCGAGGGGCCAATCAGCGCCCGGCCCGCCTGCGTTGCCGGGCAGACTGCACGGGGGTTGCCGTGGCAACGGCTGCGGCTCCAGCGCCAGGCCACACCCCTCGCGCGTCTCCATAGCAACTCCCGCCGGGCCTCACGTGTCTAGCCCCGCCCACCAGGCGTTCCCATGGCAACTCCCGCCTCTCCCCCCTGGTTCCCATAGCAACCAGAGCCGTCACTCAGGCGTTCCCATGGCAACTCCCGCCCCTTAAGCGCTTGGCCCCGCCCCTCAGGTGTCTCCATAGCAACTCCCGCCTTTTTCCCTCAATCTCCATAGGCAACTCCCGCCTCCCCTCACCCGTTCCCATAGCGACTCCCGCCCTTTCCCCCTGTCTCCATAGCAACTCCCGCCTCCCCCCTCGGTCTCCATGGCAACTCCCGCCTTTTTCCCCGTCTCCATAGCAACTCCCGCCTCTCCCCCCGTTCCCATAGCAACTCCCGCCTTTTTCCCTCAATCTCCATGGCAACTCCCGCCTCTCCCCCTTATCTCCATGGCAACCGCCGCCGTTCCCCACCTGCTCCCGGGGCAGGGCCCACCCGCACACGGCGCACTCGCAGCGCAGGCGGCGGCGGATGCTGGCGCGGTCGGGCGAGGCCCTGACGGCCTCCACCAGCGCCTCCAGCCCCGTCCCGGCCGGCGCCAGCTCCCGGCCCAGCGCCGCCACCAGCTGCGCCCGGCCCCAGCTCGGCAGCGACAGCGACGCCAGCACGCGGCGCACCAGGGCCTGGGGGGGGGAAGGAGAGCTAATGGTGGCCTCAGGAAACCCCGGGACCCTCACGAGCCCCCCAATTCCCTCACAAACCCCACAATTCCCTCAGGAGCCCCCTCAGGAATCCCTCAGTTCCCTCAGGACTCCACAAATTCCCTCTGGAGCCCCCCAGTTCCCTCAGGAACCCCCTCAGGAGCCCCCCAGTTCCCTCAGGAGCCCTCTCAGGACCCCCCTAATTCCATCACAAACCCCCTCAGGAACCCCTTGGTTACCTCAGGAGCCCCCAAATTCCCTCAGGAACCCCCTCAGGAACCCCCCAGTCCCCTCAGGACTCCACAAATTCCCTCAGGAGCCCCCCCATTCCCTCACAAACCCCCTCAGGAGCCCCCCAGTTCTCTCAGGACCCCACAAATTGCCTCACAAACCCCATAATTCCCTCACAAACCCTCTCAGGAACCCCCCAATTCCCTCAGGACCCTCCGAGTTCCCTCAGGAGCCCCCTCAGGACCCCCTGAGGACCCCCCAGGTCCTTCCCAATCCCCTCAGGACCCCCCCAAACCCCCTCCCAGGACCCCATAATCCCCCCCAAGTCCCCCTTAGGTCTCTCCTGGACCCCCCTAGGACCCCCCCAATCCCACTTTGGTCCTTTAAATCCCCCCCAGGACCCTTTCAAGACCCTCCTGAACCTCCCAGGACCCCCACACCCTCCCAGGACCCCCAAAACCCACCCCAGGACCCTCCCAGTCCTCCCAGGACCCCCAAACCCCCCTCAGGACCCCCCCAGGCCCCCCCCGGCCCCCCACCTGCTGGTCGGGGCACTGGAAGTCGAGGGGGGGCTCGCAGGGCTCCCAGAGGCGCTGGGCGAAGCCCCCCAGGCGGGGGCTCTGCAGCTGGGCCAGCGCCGCCCCCAGCGCCCCCCCCCCCCTGCTCAGCGCCGCCGCCGCCTCCGCCCGGTCCGGAAAACCCAGCGCCGCCAGCGCCCGCAGCTGGGGGGACACCAGTACGGACCAGTAAGGACCAGTACGGGCCAGTACAAACCAGTACGGACCAGTAAGGACCAGTACGGACCAGTAGGGACCAGTACGGATGGCTACAGACCACTAGGGGCCGGTAGGAGCCGCCACAGCCCAACAAACCACGCCCCCAAGAAGCCACGCCCCCAAGAAGCCACACCCCCAATAACCCTCAGCCCTGATAAGCCACGCCCCCTTGAGCCACGCCCCCCAAATCCCAGCTAAAAGACACCCCCAATAAGCCACGCCCCCAACGACTCCACCCAACAAGCCCCACCCCATTAAGCCACGCCCCCCAAATAAGCCCCACCCCCAATAACCAAACCCACTATAAGCCACGCCCCCGAACCATCCCAATAGGCCATGCCAACAAGCCACGCCCCCACTGACCCCACCCCAATAAACCCCACCCACAATAAACCACGCCCGAACCATCCCAACAAGCCCCGCCCCCTCCAGGCCCCGCCCCCTCAAGCCCCGCCCACCTTCCTGCGCCGGGCTCCCAGGCAGGCCTGCAGGGCGCGGGGGGGGCGGGCGTGGGCGCGGAGCCAGGCGGCGGCCACCTCGCGGGGGGAGGGGCTTCCGAGCCCCGCCCCCTGCCCCGCCCCTTCCGCCGCCTTCGCCAGCGCCGCCAGCTCCGCCCCCAGCCCCGCCCGCGCCGCCAGCACCGCCCCTCGCGCCCAGGCCACGCCCCCCGCGGCCAGGCCACGCCCCCCGGCCGCCGCCAGCACCGCCTCCGCCGGCACCGCCTGCGCCTCCGCTGCCTGGGGGGGGGGAGAAAAGGGGGCGGGGACTGAGTCAGGGGGCGGGGCCTCGGGGAGAGAACCCCCGGGGGTCTTCAGGGCACCTATGGGAGCCTATAGGGGACGTATGGGATCCTATAGGGGACACATGGGGCACCTATAGGGCACTGGGGGACACCTATGGGAACCTATGGGGACCTATAGGGCACCTGGGGAACTTATAGGGCACCTATGGGGACTTACAGGGTACATATGGGAACCCAGGGGCACCCATAGGGCACCTACAGCACCCCCAGACCCACAGGGACACCCCTGGGACCCCCCTAAATCCCCTTTATAGGGCCCCCAGCCCATCTATAGGGCCCCACCCCTTTTCTATAGGGCCCCAACCCCCTCTATAGGGTCCCCACCCCCCTCTATAGGGCCTTCAACCCCCCCATCCCCCCCATAGGGCCCCCAACCCCCTCTATAGGGCCCCGCCCTGTCCCCTCCATGGCCCCGCCCCCTTTCCCCTGGCCCCGCCCCCGCTCACCCGCAGCAGCTCCACCATTCGCTGCCCCTGGCGCCGCAGCCGCTCCTGGCGCTCCGCTTCGTGGGCGGGGCCTGAGGAAGCCACGCCCACAACGGGGGTGGGGCCAAGACCTGGGGGCGTGGTCTCTAGGGGCGGGGCTTCAGGGGGCGTGGCCTCAGGAGGCGTGGCCTCGGGGGGGCGGAGGCAGAGCCCACAGCTCCCCGCCCCCCCCCGGTTCCAGTAGGTGCAGCGCCCGCAGCGCCAGCCCTGAATTGGGGGGAATCCAGGAGATTTTGGGAAAATTGAAGGGATTTGGGGAAATCTAGAGAGATTATGGGAAAATGGGATTATATTTGGGGAGTGTTTGGGGGAATTTGGGGAAATTGGGGGGAATTTGGGGGAAATTTGGGGAAAAACGGGGGGATTTAAGGAAAATTTTGAAGAAATTTCAAGAAATTTGGGGAAATTTTGAGGGAATTGGAGAAAATTTGGGGACTTTGGGGGAAAAACGGGAGGATTTAAGGAAAATGTTAAATAAATTTGAAGAAACTTGGGAAAATTTTGAGGGAATTGGAGGAAGTTTGGGGGAAATTCAAGCAGTTTGGGAAAAAAGGATTTAAGGAGAATTTTGAAGAAATTTGAAGAAATTTGGGGAGTTTGGGGAGAGTTTGAATAAATTTGGGGGAAATTTGGGATAATTTCACACCAATTTGGGGAAATTTCATGCTGATTCGGGTTAGAGCCATATGAGGCCAGAATCCATGGGGATTTGCGGGAAATCGACACCGATTTGGGTAAATTTTGCACCAATTTGGGGAAAACTCACCCCAATTTGGGGAAATCCGCGCTGATTTGGGAAAAATTTGCACTGATTTATAGCGGGGATGCATAGAGGGGAAATCCATGGGGTTTGGGGGAAAAATCATGGGGTTTTGGGGAAAATTGGGGGGTTTTATGGGGAACTCCACGAATTTGGGGTGAAATCCCGCAGATTTGGGTGGGGGCCGTACCTGTGGGGCCGGGGGGGGCCGCGGGGCCAGGCGGGGCCGCTCGCAGACCCCGCAGAGGACGGCGGGGCCGGGGTTGAGGAAGGTGCAGGAGGCGCAGGCCCAGCCCCCGCCGGGCTCCGTTTTTGGGGTGAATCCGGGCGATTTCGGGTCGGTTCCTCCCGGCGATTTTGGGGCGGGTCCGGGCGATTTCGGGGCATGCCGGGGGTGCTGGCAGCCCCCGCACAGCACGGCCAGCCCCGACGTGGGGGCCCCGCACTGGGCGCAGCGCCACGGGGGCGACGAGCTGCGGGGCACCCCGAAACGGCCCTAAATGCCCCAATCCGCCACAAAACCGCCTTAAAGTGCCCCAAATACCCCACAACCACCCTAAATAGCCCCTAATAGCCCCGAAATACCCCATGTTGACCCCATAATCACCCCACATGGCCCCAAAATGCTACATATTGACCCCAAAACCACCCGAATACCTCAAAACCACCCCCAATAGCCCCAAAATGCCCCATATTGAGCCCAAATGGCCCCAAAATGCCCTTTATTCACCCCAAAATGCCACATATTGACCCCAAAACCATCCCAAAACCCCACAGACACCCCAAAACCATCACAAATAGTCCAAAAATGCCCCTTATCGAACCCAAACTGGCCCTACATAGCCCCAAAATGCCCCTTATTGACCCCAAAACCACCCCAAATACCCCACAATAGCCCCAAAACCACCCAAAAAGCCCCAAAATGCCCTAAACCACCCCAAAATGCTCTGAAGTGCCCCAGAAGTCCCCAAACCGCCCTGAAATGCCCCAAACTGACCCTAAATGGGCCCAAATGACCCAAAATCGCCGAAAATCACCCCAAAAGCCGTACCTGTCACCCCCCTCCGGGGGGGCCGCATGGCGCAGGCGGGCGCAGGCCCCGCAGGGCCCCTGGGCGCAGTCGGGGCAGGGGGGGGGCGGCTCTGGGGGGGGCACGGGGAGGGTCCCAAAATCACCGGAAATCACCCCAAAAATACAGAACCCCCCCCCTCGCCCTAGAAACCACCCCCAAGACAACATAAATTGCCCCCAAATCCCCCCAAAACCCCATAAACAACCCCAAAAACCCCATAAAGTGCCCCCAAATCCCCCAGAACCTCATAAAACACCCCAAAAAAACACATAAACTGCCCCAAAATCCGCCCAGAACCCCATAAACTGCCCCCCAAAAAATCCAAACCCCATAAACCGCCCAAAAACCCCAATAATCCACCCCAAAAACCCCATAATCCACCCCAAAACCCCAATAATCCACCCCAAAACTCCCCCCAAACCTCCCTAAATTCCCCAAATCCTCCCCAAAACCCCCAAATCCGCCCCCAAAAGCCCCAAAAGACTAATAAAAAGCTACGAATTCCCTCAAAAGCCCCAAATTCACCCCAAAATCGCCCCCCTCCCACCTTCAGTCTCGCCCCCATCCGCGTCCAGCGGCTCCTCAGAGTCCTGGGGGAGAGAAACCAGTTAAAACCAGTACAAACCAGCAAAAACCAGTACAGACCAGTAAAAACCATTATGGACCAGTAAAAATCACTCGACCCGAGTGTCCCCAGTCCCTCCCAGTGTCCCCCCGTGCCCTCCCAGTCCCTCCCAGCTCCTCCCAGTCCCTCCCAGTCCCCTCCCAGCTCCTCCCAGTACATCCCAGTCCCCTCCCAGTCCCTCCCAGTATCCCCCAGTGCCTCACCTGCCCCCCCCGCAGGATGTCGGTGAAGAACTGGGGGTTGGGGTGCTCATTCTGGAAGGGGGCGGGGCCCCGTCAGCACAAACCAGTACAGACCAGTATAAACCAGTAACCCCCGGTACCCCCCCCCAACCCCCCCATTACCCCCAATTCCACCCCAGGCCCCTCCCACCTCCCCCAAGCCCCGCCCACTCCCTTAAGCCCCTCCCACTTTTAGACTCCTCCCACACCCCTCAAGCCCCTCCCACTCCCTTAGGCCCCTCCCAGCCCCATTCTCCCCCCCTCAGACCCCTCCCCTTTTGGCCACGCCCCCTTTTGGCCACGCCCCCTCCCACCCAGCAGCAGCCCCAGCTCCCTCCCCTCAAACCCCTCCCACTCCCCTTAGACCCCTCCCACCCCACAACCCCGCCCCTTTAGCCCCTCTCACCATTGACCCCGCCCCTTTATCCCTGCCCCTTTAAGCCCCGCCCCCTCCCGTCCCCCAGCAGCCCCAGCTCTCCCCCTGTCCCCCTTCCCTCAGCCCCCTCCCACCCCATACCCCCACCCCTGAGGCCCCTCCCCCTTTAGCCCCTCCCCTTTAGCCCCGCCCCCTGTAGCCCCGCCCACTCACGGCCAGCAGCAGCCCCAGCTCCGCCCTGAGCAGCGCCAGGTCTGCGGTGACGGCGGCCACGGTGGGGCCGTGCGGGGCGGGGGTCCCCGGGGGGAAGCTGAGGCCCTGCGGCCCCTCCTGCCGGTAGCCCAGCAGCCGCAGCACGCCCCGCCCACCCTGAGGGGGAGGGGCTTAGCCGGGGGCGGGGCTAAGGGGAGGGGGCGGGGCCAAGGGTGGGAGGGGTTATGGGGTGGGAGGGGGGTGGGGAGGAGGGAGAGGGGGTGGGAGGGGGAGAATGGGGGTGGGAGGGGCCTAAGGGAGTGGGAGGGGCTTAGGGAGGGTGGGAGGAGCTTGAGAGGAGTGGGAGGGGTCTGAAAGTGGGAGGGGCTTGGGGTGGGAGGGGCTTAGAGGGAGTGGGAGGGGCCTAAGGGGAGTGGGAAGGGCTATGGGGCAGTGGGAGGAGCCTGTGGGGAATGGGCGGGGCCACGCTGGGGTGGACTGGGAAGGAGTTTAGAAGTACTGGGGTGTACTGGGGAGGGACTGGAAGGGCACTGGGCCATACTGGGATGTACTGGGATGGGATTAAGGCAAATAAAGGCATACTGGAAAATGGCTCAGGGGCACTGGGGCGTATTGGGGAGGGGCTGGGAGAGCTCTGGGGCATACTGGGATGCACTGGGAAGAGACTAGAAGGGCACTGGGCCATACTGGGCCATACTGGGATGTACTGTGGTATACTGGAAGGTCCCTAAACCATACTGGGCTGTACTGGGATGGGATTAAGGTACACAAAGGCATACTGGGAAGGGACTCGGGGGTACTGGGCCGTACTGGGGAGGCACCAGCGCGGCCCGGGGGCGTACTGGGAGGGCCCTGGGCCGTACTGGTGCGTACTGGTGCTGACCTTGAGGGCGCCCACGGTGCTGCGGAACACGGGGTTGGTGGCGCGCACGCAGCGCCAGAAGGGGGGGGGCCGGGGCTGCAGCAGGTTGCGCCCGTACTTCTCCAGGATGGCCAGCGCCGCGCTCAGCGCCCCCGCCCCGGCCCCGTCCTGCGCAATCCCACGGATTGGGGTCAGAATCCCGCAAACCCCGCCCCAAAAACACCGATCGGGACCCAAATCCCCAAAATCGGGACCCAAATCCCACAAATCCAGCCCCAAATCCCCAAAATCAGGATCCAAATCCCACAAATCACAGCTCAAACCGGGCAAACCCAGCCCTCAAACCCAGATTCTGGCCTTAAATCTCCAAATCTAGCCCCTAATCTGCCATAATCCCACAAATCTGGCCCATAATCCCGCAAATCCAGCCCCAAATCCCACAAATCCAGACCCAAATCCCACAAATGCAGCCCCAAAACCCAGATTTTGGCCTTAAATCTCCAAACCTAACCCCTAATCTGCCATAATCCCACATATCTCGGTCATAATCCCACAAATCCGGCCCAAAATCCCACCAATTAGGACCGAAATCTTGCAAATCCAGACCCCAACCCCTCTTGCCCTTAGCCCCGCCCCCTTGAAGCCCCACCCTTTGTGACCCCACCCCCTTGTAGCCCCACCCCTTTTGCAGCCCCGCCCCCTTGTAGCTCCTCCTACTCCCTTTAGCCCTGCCCACCCCACCCTCCCCTCCTCCCTCTTGTAGCCCCGCCCCTTTGTGACTCCACCCCATTTGTGGCCCCGCCCCCTCATGGCCCCGCCCACCCCTTTAGCCCCGCCCGTCACTCCCCTCCTCCCTCCCCCCCTTCTCCCTCCACCCCCTGTAACCCCACCCCCTTTGGGACTCCACCCCCTTGTGACCCCGCCCCCTTTGCAGCCCCGCCCCCTGTGGCCCCGCCCCCCTACGCCCCGCCCACCGGCGCCATGTTGTCCCGTAGCAGCCGTTCCCCGGGCACCAGGCGCATCTTGGCGGGGGGGGGCAGGGGCAGGGCCAGCAGCGGGGCCAGCTCCGGGGGGGGGCCGGGAGCCCCCGGGGCCCGCAGCAGCGCCGCCTCCAGAGCCCCCCGCAGGGACCCCAAGGACTGGGGGGGGCCGGGGGGGTCCTGGGGGGCTTCGGGGGGGTCCTGGGGGGCCGAGGGGGGCGCTGCGGGCGGCTGAGCCATGGCCTGGGGGGGGAAAAGGGGGGTTAAAGGGGGTGGGGGGGGAAAGGGGGGATTTGGGGGGGTTAAAGGGGGGTTTGGGGGGGGCCTGAGGGGGTTTAGGGGGTCCTGAGCCAATTTAGGGGGGTTCAGGGGGGATTTAGTGGGTCCCTGGAGGGGTTTGGGGGGGTTAGGGGGGGTTTAGGGGGTACTGAGCCAATTTGGGGGGACACAGGGGGGATTTGGGGGGTCCCAGGAGGGGTTTAGGGGGTCCTGAGCCATTTTTGGGGGTCCCAAGAGGGGTTTGGGAGGGCTCAGAGGGGATTTAGGGGATCCTGAACTATTTTGGGGGGGCCCAGGGGGGATTTGGGGGGTCCCAAAAGGGTTTAGGGGGGTTCCAGGAGGGGTTTGGGGGGTCCTGAGGCATTTCGGGGAGTCCCAGGGGGGATTTGGGGGCTCCAAGGGGGAATGCGGGGGTCCCAGCCCAATTTTGGGGGTCCCAGGAGGGGTTTTGGGGGGGGTCAGGAGGAGTTTGGGGGACCCCAGCCCCATTTGGGGGGTCCCAGGGGGGATTTAGGGGGCCTCAGGGGGGATTTGGGGGCTCCCAAGGGGATGTGGGGGGGTCCCAGCCCCATTTTGGGGCTCCCAGAGGGGATTTGGGGCTCCCAGGGGGATATTTGGGGCGACTTAAGGGTGATTTGGGGAGACTTGGGGCGATTTCGGGGGGATTTCGGGCCGCCCCCCCCCCCTTTCTCCCCCTCCCCCCCCCCCCGTTACCTCAGCGCCCGCCGGCGGCGCCTCAAGATGGCGGCGGCCCCACTTCCGCCCCGCGTGACGCCGCGGCCACGCCCCAAGGCGGGAAGCCCGCCTCCAAGATGGCGGCGGCGGCTTCACACAAACAGGAAGCGGGGGGGGGGGAAGGAACAGTGCGCATGCGCAGGCCTATATATATAAAGAAGCCCCGCCCCTTCCGCTTCCCCCTCAGACGGCCAAGATGGCGGCGGCCCTGCGGCTCCGGCCGCTGCTGCGGGCCCTGCGCCAGCAGGTGGGCGTGACGTCACCGGAGGGGGGCGTGACGTCACTGAGAGGGCGTGACGTCACGGTTGCGGGCCCTGACGTCACGCCCCCGGTCTCCTTTGCAGGCCCTGTGGGGGCCGCTCTGGGCGCGGGGGCCCCGAGGCCTGGGCACGGCCGCGGCGCGGGTAAGGGGGGGGCAGGGGACGGGGGGGGGGGCGGTTTTGGGGTGAAATGGGGCGGGTTTGGGGTCGTTACGGGGCGATGGGGTGGCTATAGGGCAGCTATGGGGTGTTACAGGGCGCTGTGGGGTGTCAGGGGGCAGCCAGGGGGCGGCTATGGGGTGCTATGGGGCTGGGGGGCAGTTATGGGGTGGTTATGGGGCACCTCTGGGGTGTTTTGGGGCGGTTTTGGGGTGCTGTGGGGCACTTTGGGGTATCTATGGGGGACTTATGGGGCTGGGGGCCCCCCCTGACCTCCTCCTTCCCTTGCAGGCAGCCAGCACGGCCCCCACAGCCACTTTGGGACAAAACAGCGTGAATTTGGGACAAAATACCTCCATTTTGGGACAAAACAACCCCGTAACGGGACAAAACAACCCCATAACGGGACAGAGCGACCCCATTTTGGGGCAGAATGACTCCATAACAGGGCAAAGCGGCCCCGTTTTAAGTCAAAGCGGCCCCGTTTTGGGTCAAAACGACCCCGTTTCGGGTCCGAGCGCCCCCGCTGTGGGGCAGGAGGCGGTTGTGGGGCTGGAGGCCCCCGTTGTGGGGTCGGAGCCCCCCGAGGTGCTGCTGCAGGACCTGGGGCTGGGGGCCTGGACCCCCGTGGGGCTGGTGCAGGGGGCGCTGCAGGGGCTGCACCTCCACGTGGGGCTGCCCTGGTGGGCGGCCATCGTGCTGGGTGAGGGGGTTATGGGGTGAGGGGGGGTCTGTGGGGGCAAGGGGAGGGGTTTGGAGGGGGGTTGGGGGGAAAAAGGGGGGATTTGGGGGGAAAAAGGGGGGATTTAGGGGGGTTTATGGGGTTGGGAGGGGGTTTATGGGGTAAGGGAGGGGGTTATGGGGTTGAGGAGGGGGTCTGGGAGGGTTTGGGGGGAATAATAAAGTTCCAGTAAGATGCTATAGGTCCCTATAAGCCCGTATAGGAGTATGTGAGACCCCATAGAGCCCTATAAGACCCCATGTAAGACTCCTGAGGACCCTATAAAATTTCCTAGACTCCTATAAGACCCCATAGGGCCCTATAAGGCCTCATAAGCTGTTATAAATCCCTATAGGCCCTTGTAAGACCCTCTAAGACTCTATAGGCCCTTATAAGATCCCATAGGCTCCTATAAAACCCCATAGAGCCCTATACGATTCTCTAGGACCCTATAAGACCCCATAGGACCCTGTAAGACCCCATAGACCCCTATAATGCCCCATAGACTCCCTATAAGACTGTCTAAGCCTCCATAGGTTCCTGTAAGTCCCTATAACACCTCCTAGGACCCTATAGGGCCCCACAAGACCTTTATAGGACCCTGCAAGGCCTTATAGGATCGCGCAGGACCCCATAACCCCCCCCCGTTTCCCCCCCAGGCACGCTGGGTGCCCGCGTGCTGCTGCTGCCGCTGGTGCTGCGGGGGCAGCGCGAGGCCGCCCGCCTGGGGACCCACCTGCCCCAGCTGCAGCGCCTGCACCAGCGCCTGGCCGAGGCCCGGAGGGGCAGCGACCGCCTGCAGGGTGAGGGCGGGGCCAAAGGGGGCGGGGCCTAACGGGGAGGGGCCGGGGGCGGGGCTGAAGGGGAGGGGAGGGGCCAGAAGTGGAGGGGAGGAGGCAAAAGGGGGAGGGAAGGGGGATAGGGGAAGGGAAAGGGTTAAAGGAAGTGGGAGGGGTACAGGAGGCGGGCGGGGCCTAAAGGGGGCGGGGACTAACGGGGAGGGGCCGGGGGGCGGGGTTATAGGGGAGGGGAGGGGCCACAGGGGGTGGGGAGGGGGGAAGGAGGGGGTGGAGAGGGGATGGGAAGGGAAAGGGTTCAAGGAGGTGGGAGGGGCTAAAAGAGGTGGGCGGGGCTATAGGGGGCGGGGCTTAATGGGGGTGGGGTCGGGGGGAGGGATTAAAGGAGGAGGGGAGGGGCCATGGGGTGAGGGGGAGGGGGTTGGAGTCAGGGAAAGAGGCGGGGCTTATAGAAAGGGGTGTGGCTTGCAACGAGGGGGCGGAGTCTGGGAAAATGGGCGGGGCTCTGGAGAAAGGGGTGGGGCCAGCTGGCGGTGGGCGTGGCCTCAGGGCAGGGGGCGTGGCCTATTTCTGGGTGTGTCTTAAATGGGCGGGGCTTACTTGTGGGTGGGGCTTCCTACAAGGACACTGCTGATACCCGGGGGGGCGGTGTTTGGGGGGGCGTGTCCCTAATAAAGGGGGCGTGTCCCCCCAAAAGGGGGCGTGGCCGAGCCGAGGGGCGTTCCCAGGCTCTGGTGGGCGTGTCCCCGCTTAGCCCCGCCCCTTTTCCCTGGCAGTGACCCGCGCCTACGCCGAGCTGGCGGCCTACCAGCGGCGCCACGACGTCCACCCCCTGCGGGGCTTCCTCGTGCCCCTGGTGCAGGTGCGGGGGCAGGGGGGGGCACGGGGGGGCGCGGGGTCAAAGGTCAGAGGTCCCGACCCCCGTGTGACCCCGCGTGACCCCGCGTGACCCCGCAGACCCCGCTCTTCGTCTCCTTCTTCCTGGCCCTGCAGCAGATGGCGGCGGCGCCGCACCCGGGGCTGCAGCGGGGGGGGCTGGGCTGGTTCCCCGACCTGGCCGCCCCCGACCCCTTCTACGCCCTCCCCCTGCTGGTCACCGCCTCCACGTGGTTGGTCCTCGAGGTGGGTGGGGCCGAGAGGGGGCGGGGCCTCGAGGGGGAGGGGTCTAAAGGGGTGTGGACGGGGGTGGGAGGGGATTAGGGATCTCTAACCCACTCTATGTCCTGCTTCTGTCCGTCTATGTGGGTCTATATTGGGGTGGGAGGGGTCTAAAGGGGCGTGGCCTAAGTGGGAGGGGTCCTGAGGGGCGTGGCCTAAAAGGGGGAGGGGCTAAAAGTTGGGTGGGAGGGGTCTGAGGGCACCCAATCTTTTCCATGTCCTGGCCCTGCTTGTTTACATGGGTCTCTATTGGGGTGGGAGCAGCCTAAAGGGGGCGTGGCTTGACTGGGAGGGGCCGCAGGGGGCGTGGCCTAAAAGGGGGAGGGGCCTAAAGGGGGTGGGAGGAGCTTGAGTGCCCCCATCTCGGCCCTCCTCGTCCCCACCCCGAGGTGGGCATGGCCTCCCCGGGTCGGGGGCGTGTCCCGGCGCTAGCCCCGCCCCTTTTCCCGCAGCTGGGGGCGGAGACGGGCGTGTCCAGCCCGGGGGCGGGGGCGATGCGCCAGGTGCTGCGGGTGATGCCGCTGCTCGTCCTGCCCTTCATACTGCACTTCCCCACGGTCAGGGGGCGGGGCTTAAGGGGAAAGGGGAGGGGCCTGGGGAAAGGGGGTGGGGCTTAAGGGAACGGGAGGGGCTAATGGGAAAGGGAGGGGATTTGGGGAAAGTGGGAGGGGCTTGTTGGGAGGGGAGGGGCTTGGTGAAAATGGGAGGGGTTTAAAGGGAAGGGGAGGGGCTTATTGGAGGGGGAGAGGCTTTGGGTGAAGTGGGAGGGGCTTCAGGGAAGGGGAGGGGCTTAGAGAAATGGAAGGGGCTTAATGGGAAGGGGAGGGGTTTAAAACGAAGGGGAGGGTCTTAAGGGGAGGGGCTTCAGGGGGAGTGGGAGGGGCTTGTGGGAAGGGGAGGAGCTAAGAGAAAGGGGAGGAGCCTCCTGAAACAGGGCCAGAGCTGCTAAAAGGGGCGTGGCCACTTTAAAGGGGGCGTGGTCCCTCTAAAAGGGGGCGTGGCCCGGCACCCAGTGGGCGTGTCCCGAGGCTGAGTGGGCGTGTCCCCGCGGCAGGCGGTGTTCCTCTATTGGCTGACGTCCAACTCCTTCAGCCTATTGCAGACCGGGCTCCTGCGCGTCCCCGCCCTCCGCTCCCGCCTCCGCGTCCCCGCCCCCCCGCCGCCGGCCCCGCCCACACAGGGCGCTGGCCCCGCCCCCTCTGCGGGGGGGGTGCTGGCCAAGCTGCGGCAGAGTGAGTCTGGGGGTGAAGGGGGGTGAGGGGGGGGTGGGGGGGGGGTGAGGGGGGGGTGGGGGAGGGGTGAGAGGGGTGTGGGGTGGGGGAGGGGTTTGGGGGGGTCTTACGTGTGTCCCCCCCCCCCCCCCTTTCAGACTGGCGGGAGGCGCAGGCGGCCCAGCGGGGGGAGGAGCGCGAGTGGCGGCTGCGGCACCACCTGGACCTGGCGGCCAAGGGTGAGCCGGGGGGGCGGGGCTTCACCCCCGAGGGGGCGGGGCTTCCTGCAAGCCACGCCCCCACCCTCCGTGACGTCACACACCCCCCTTCCCCACCAGGCCCCCTGCGGCAGACCTTCAGCCACAACCCCCTGGCCACCCCCGCCAACCCCGCGCCGCCGCCCGCGCCCCCCAAGAGGCCGTGGAAGGAGACGCTGGGCTGAGGGGGGGGCCAATAAAACACCCCCGTACCCAAAATCCCGCCTCCTGACTCTCATTTGGGGCATTTTGGGGCGATTCGGGCGGAATCGGGGAGTTTGGGGGAGGTTTCGGGGAGTTTGGGGGAAATTTCAGGGGTTTTGGGGAGATTTCAGGGGTTTTGTGGAAGTTTCAGGGGTTTGGGGGAGGTTTCGGGGGGTTTTGGGGAGGTTTCGGGGGGTTTTGGGGGTTTCTCCGCCCCTTTTTGGCCCCTGCCGGCTTCCGTCGCCGCAAAATGGCGGCCGCCACAAGATGGCGGCGGTGCCGTACAACATGGCGGCGCCCATGCGGCCGGCCGGCCGGCCGGCTCCACGTGAGGCGGAAGTGGGCGTGGCCTCGGCGCTCCCCACTTCCGGCGGCGGCCATGGCGGCGCGCAGGGCGCTGCGGCTCGGTGCGGGGGGGCCGCGGTTGCCAGGGGGCGGGGCCTGGGTGGTGGGGGCGTGGCCGAGGGGTGTGGGCGTGGCTCTGGGAGCGTGGGCGGGGCCTCGGCGCGGTGGGCGGGGCCTGGGGGGGCGGGGAGGGGAGGGGGAGGGAGAAAAGCGGGGAGGGGTCTGGGGGCGGGGATACGGGGAGGGGGCGGGGCTTGGAGGAGGTGGGCGTGGCTGTGGGGTTGGCGGGGCTTGCGGTGGGCGTGGTTTGGGGTGGGCGGGGCTTACGGGGAGCCAGGGGCGGGGGGAGGAAGGGGAGGGGGTGGGGGGAGTGGGAGGGGGCGTGGCTCCGAGGATGGGGGTGTGGCCAAACGCAGGCCTCGCCCCCTTTTTATCGCCCCGCCCCCAGCCGAGCGCCAGGCCCGGGCCCTGCGTCCAAGCCCCGCCCCCTCGCTGCGGATTGGCCAGTGGCGTGTGACGTAAGCACTCCTTATATGGCAGTGGCAGGCGGGGGTTCCAAATAAGGAGTGGGCGGGGCTAACGGTGGGCGTGGTCTCCCGGTAGGCGTGGCCTCGCCCCCAGCACCTCCGGACCCGGCCCCCTGCGCGACCTCCCTGATTGGTCCTTCGCAGGTAGGCGGGGCTTAGCCCCACGGGGGGCGTGGTCAGCACACAGGGGGCGCGGCCAGCTCTGGCTGACCCCGCCCCCTTTTTCCTGGCCCCGCCCCCAGACGGACGCCCCGCCCCCCTCTGGCAGGGGCAGCAGCGGCGGCGCCGCGAGGACGAGGCCCTGGCGGTGAGCGGTCACGTGACCCCATAGCCCCTCCCCCTCTTGGCCACGACCCCTGTGGCCACGCCCCCTCGTGGCCACGCCCACATTGACTTGGCTCCTCCCACAGCGCCGCGCCCTGGCCCTGAGCCAATCGCTGGACGCCGCCCGCAGCAGGGGGCGGAGCATCGAGGCCCCGCCCAGCCCCGCCCTGCGCCCCAAGGGGCCCCAGCATGGACCAGTAAAGACCAGTACGGACCAGTGAGGACCGGTTTGGGCCGGTTCAGCGTCCTGGAGTGGAATAAAGCTGGGCCCTGAGACCTGAACGTGTGATGTCATTGGTGACGTCATTGGTGATGTCATCGTCTGGGGGAGGGGTTTGGGGTGCTCTCCAGTTCCTCCCAGTGCTCCCAATCCCCTCCCAGTCCCAGTGACCCCAATCCCCTCCCAGTCCCCCCCAGTCCCTCCCAGTCCCTCCCAGTGCCCCCAGCACACTCTCTGGTCCGTCAGTTCTTTATTAATTAATTAATTAATTAATTACCCCCTCCCCTCCCCCACCCCTGGGGGCGGGGCCCGGTCGCCCCTCCCCCCCCCCCGTTCCCGCCCCGCAGGATTTTGGGGGGGGGGGGGGTTGGGTCCCCCCCGGGCTCCCCTCCCCCACCCCCGTCCCCTCCCCCCTCCCCAAAAAAAATCCCAAAATCGGTAAAAAAAACAAAAACAAAGAAAAAAACGTGCGGCCCCTCCCCCCTTATATACACCGGGCCCCGCCCCCCTTATTTGCATAGCCCCGCCCGCCGAGCCCCGCCCCTGCCATGCACCGAGCTCCCTTTTTATTTAGCCCCGCCCCTTCCCCCGCCGGCAGCCAATTGGAGGCCTCCGCTCTACGGACGGCCCCACCCCCTCCGGCAGGCCCCGCCCCCCCGGTCCCGCGGCGGGGGCGGGGTCAGGGGGAGGAGGGGGCGTGGCCAAGCCGCTGACCTCGCCCAGCCAGGTCAGGGGGCGGGGCCACGGGGAGGGGAAGGGGGCGGGGCCAAGGAGAGGCCCCGCCCAGAGCACCATCGGGGGGCGTGGCCACGGGAAGCCCCGCCCACAACTGGGTAGAGGGAAGGGGGCAGGGACAAGAGGCTGGGGGCGGGATCGCTTTGGGGGCGTGGCCTCCAGGAGGGGGTGTGGCCTCCCACTGTGTAGTGAGGGGGGAGGTACAATGGTTGAGGGGCGTGGCCTGATAAAGGGGGCGTGGTCTTTGGAGTGTAGGCGTGGCCTGAGTGTGTGTGCATGGCCTGATGAGGTGGGCGGAGTCTGCGGGTGGTGGGCGGGGCCTCCCAACCCCTTCCCCTCCCCCCATTGGCTCCCTGTGTGTGGGCGGTGACAGGAGGCAAGGGGCGGGGCCATATAAGGGAAATGGGCGTGGCCTGAGAGTGTGGGTGTGGTCTGGGTGAGTGTGGGCGTGGCCTCCTGACCTGGGCGTGGCCGGGGGGCTCGGGGGCGTGGCTTGGGGAGGGTGGGCGTGGCCTCCCACGGGCGGAGGTCGCAAGCACTGAGGGGGGGGCGACACCACCAGGGGGCGGGGTGGGCGTGGCCGGGGCCGGGTGGGCGTGGCCGGGGGGCGGTGGGCGTGGCCTAGACGCGGGGCAGCAGCGAGCGCTGGCAGCGCAGGAGCCGCTTGGGGGCCCCGCGGCGGCGGCAGAGCAGGGCCAGGGCCCCCAGCGCCCCCGCGCCCCCCAGGAGTGCCAGGGGGGCGGCCACGGCGCCGGGCCCCGCCCCCACCTCGATGACGATCACCTCGGTGTCCCCGCCCCCGGGGGGCAGGGGCGGGCCGGAAGGGGCGGGGCCGGGGCCGGGCTTGGGGGGGCGGGGCTCGGTGCCGCAGCCCAGCCAATCGCGTAGCGCCGACTTGGGGTAGCCGGGGGTGACGCGCAGCTGCTGGTTGTCGAACTGCCAATAGCGGCCGGCCTTGTAGAAGTAGGTGAAGGCTGGGAGGGGGGAGAGGGGATGTCGCGATATGAGACACGGGGCCGCGATATGGGCCCGAGTATCGCGATAGGGGCTCAGGTATCGCGATATGGGCCCGGGTATCGCGATAGGGGCCCAGGTATCACGATATGGGCCCGGGTATCGCAATAGGGGCACGGGTATCGCGATAGGGGCCCGGGCATCGCGATAGGGGCCCGGGTATCACGATAGGGGCCCAGGTATCGCGATAGGGGCCCCGGTATCGCGATAGGGGCCCGGGTATCGCAATAGGGGCACGGGTATCGCGATAGGGGCCCGGGCATCGCGATAGGGGCTCAGGTATCGCAATATGGGCCCGGGTATCGCGATAGGGGCTCAGGTATCGCGATAGGGGCCCGGGTATCATGATAGGTGCCCGGGTATTGCGATAGGGGCGTGTCGCGATAGGGGCGTGTCGCGATACGCCCCCCTCCTCACCGTCGTCGGGCCCCATGAAGGCTCCGCGGGGGGACTCGGGGACCCCCCCCCAGACCTCGATGCCCTTGGGGTACTCGGGGTCCACGGCGCCGCGCTCCTCGCTGAAACGGTAATACCTGGGGGGAGGGGCGGGGCGTGGGGTCACCGCGGGGTCACGGGGTCACGATAGGGTCACGGGGTGCCGAGGGGGCGGGGCCGTTGTTACGGGACGGCCCCGAGAAGAAGGTTCCAGAAGGCCCCGAAAGGTCCCAGGGAGAGGCCCCGGAAGGTTCCAGAAAGCCCCAGAAGGTCCCCAAAGGCCCCAGAAGGTTCCAGAAGGTCCCAGAAGGCCCCAAAAGGTCCCGGAAGGATCTGAAAGGCCCCAGGAGAAGGTTCCAGAAGGCCCCAAAACGTCCTGGAAGGTCCCAGAAGACCCCAGAAGGCCCCAGAAGACCCCAGAAAGTTCCAGAAGATCCCAAATGATCCTGGAAGGCTCCAGAAGGCCCCGGAAGGTCCCAGAAGGCCCCAGAAGGCCCCAGAAGGTTCCAAAAGACCCCAGAAGGCCCCAGAAGGTTCCAAAAGACCCCAGAAGGCCCCGGAAGGTCCCAGAAGGTCCCAGAAGGCCCCGGAAGGCCCCGGAAGGCCCCGGAAGGTTCCGGAAGACGCACTTGTTGCCCCGGAAGAAGTAGGTCTTGCCGCTGGGCAGCCAGAGCAGGGCGGCGTCGATGCGGTCGGTGGGGAGGCCCCGGCCCAGCTCCCGCAGCGGCCGCGGGTAGCCCGGCTCCAGCACGGCCTCGTCGAACACCCAGTGCTTGTCCCCTGGGGGCGGGGCCGGGATTTGGGGGTAGGGGGCGGGGTCACAGGGGGCACGCCCATGAGGCCACGCCCCCAAGGGTTCCGTCCCAAAAAAATGCATCCCAAAAGAAAAAAAATCCCAAAAATTCCATCCTAAAACCTCCGTCCCATGGCCTCCACCCCACAGCCTCCAGCCCCACAGCCTCCACCCCATGGCCTCCATCCCAAAATCTCCATCCCATATCCTCCATCCCAAAAATTCCATCCCAAATCCTCCACCCCACAGCCTCCACCCCATATCCTCCATCTCATGGCCTCCATCCCATGGCCTCGACCCCACAACTTCCATCCCACGGCCTTCATCTTCATGGCCTCCATCCCCAAAAATTCCATCCCAAATCCTCCACCCCATGGCCTTGACCCCATATCCTCCACCCCACAACCTCCATCGTCGTGGCCTCCATCCCAAAATCCTCCACCCCACAACCTCCACCCCACGGCCTCCATCCCAAAAACTCCATCCCCAAATCCTCCACTCCCCATGGCCTCCACCCCACATCCTCCACCCCAATGTCCTTCATCCCCTCATCCTCCTCACCCCATATCCTCCCCCCCACGTCCTCCCCACCCCCACCCCCTCCCCCCGCCCCTCCCCCACCTTTGAAGAAGACGAACTTCCCGTCCTTCCTCTCGTAGGCCGTGTTGATGCCGGGGGGCAGCCCCACCCAGAACTGCCCGATGGGCAGCGGGTACCCGTCCATCACCCGCCGGTCCCGCACGCGCCAGAACCACCGCTCCTATTGGCCCGCAGCCCCGTGACGTCACCGGGGGACACCCCCGTGCCAAGGGGGGGCATCCAGGTGGGTAGGGGGACGTCTGGGGGGGAGGGGGACATTTGGGGGAGGGGACCCACCTTGAAGACGAACATCTCCCCCCGCAGCATGGCGATGGTGTCGAAGTCCCCGTCGCAGATCCGGGGGCCGTAGGGGGGTCCCGGGGGCCGGGCGGGGTCGTGGGGGCGGGCGGTGGTCCCGGGGCCGGCGGGGGGCAGGCTCGGCCCCATCACGGTCCCTGGGAAGGGCAGGGTTCATTTTTTTGGGGGGGAGGAGGGGTCAATGCCAGGGGAAGGGGGCGGGGTTTGGGGGGAAGCGGCCAACCGTAGAGCTGCTGGATGCCGCGGCGGTCGTCGTCGGGCAGGACGAAGGCCTCGGTGTCCATCCATTGGTAGAAGGGCGCCATGATGGCCGACGGGTCGCTCGAGTGCTCCAGGCCCAGCGCGTGGCCCAGCTCGTGCACGGCCACCAGGAACAGGTCGTTGCCTGGGGGGCGGGGGGGTCAGCGGGGTCAGCGGGGGTCAGTGGGGGTCAATGGGGGTCAACGGGGGTGATTGGGGGTCATCGGGGGTGAACAGGAGTCAATGGGGGCCAATGGGGGCCAATGGTGGCCAATGGGAGTCAACAGGGGTCAATGGGGGCCAAGAGTGGTCAATGGGGGTCAATGGTGGCCCTTGGGGGCCAATGGGAGTCAGTGGTGGCCAATGGGGGGGATCAACAGGACTCAAAGAGAGACAAAAGAGCTCAAAAGAGGCCAAAAGAGCTCAAATTTGGCCAACGGAGCTCGAAGAGGGCCAGTGGGGGTCATTGGGGGCCAATGGGGGCCAAAGGTGGCCAATAGAGGGGGATCAACGGGGCTCAAAGGGGCCAAACGAGCCCAAAGTGGGCCCAAAGAGCTCAAAGTCAACCAAGGAAGCCCCGAGGTGGCCAACAGGGGCCAATGGTGGCCAACGGGGGTCAAGAGAAGTCAATGAAAGTCAACAGTGGCCAATGGGGAGGCGTCAACGGCGGTCAAAGCGAGCCAAAAGAGCCCAAAGTGGGCCCAAAGAGCCCCATGTCGACCAACAAAGCCCCAAGGTGGCCAACAGGGGCCAATGGTGGCCACCAGGAGTCAATGGTGGTCAACGGGGGTCAACAGAAGTCAACAAAAGTCAACAGTGGCTAATGGGAGATAACCAATGAAGCTCGGAAAGGGCCCAAAGTGGGCCAAAAGAGCCCAAAGTGGGCCCAAAGAGCCCCAAGTCGACCAACACAGCCCCGAGGTGGCCAACAGGGGCCAACGGTGGCCACCAGGAGCCCCCCAGCCCCCCCAACTCGCCCCCCGCTCACCGCTCAGGTCATCGTTGCGGGCCGTCCAGGGCTCGGCGCCGTCGAAGTGCGTGTCGCCGCCGATGTGGGGGCCGGGGAAGTAGGCGTGGGCCAGGAAGCCGCCCTCGCCGTCGAAGGGCGTGCTGTCGCCGTGGAAGCCCTCGGCGAAGAAGATGACGATGTCGGCCGGCGGCGCCCGGCCCCGCCGCACCTCGCCGTAGGGCACCTCGCGGAAGCGCAGCGGCGCCGCCCCCGCCCACACGGCGAAGGCCCGCCGGATGGCGCCCAGCGTGGCCGCCTCCCCCACCTTGGGGGTGTAGTTCTGGATGCTGGAATTGGGGGGGGGGGGAGACGGCCTCACCGCCGGTCCCCCCCCGGTGCTCCCAGTGCCCAATGGTCACTGGAAGGGGGGCTCCCAGTGCTCCCAGTATCCAAAACCCAAGAGAAGGGGGCCTCCCAGTGCTCCCAGTACCCAAAAACCAGGAAAATGGGGACTCCCAGTGCTCCCAGTATCCAAAAAGCAGAAAAACGGGGCCTCCCAGTGCTCCCAGTATCAAAGAACTAGTAAAAGGGGGCCTCCCAGTGCTCCCAGTATCCCAAAACCAGGAAAACGGGGCCTCCCAGTATACAATACCCAAGAGAAGGGGGCTCCCAGTGCTCCCAGTACCCAAAAACAAGGAAAATGGGGACTCCCAGTGCTCCCAGTATCCCAAAACCAGTAAAACGGGGACTCCCAGTGCTCCCAGTGCCCCCAGTGCGCACCAGTACCCATCCCAGTCCATCCCAGTCCATCCCAGTTCCCCCAGCAGCCCCCTCCCAATGCTCCCAGCCCCTTCCCAGCCCTCCCAGCGCCCCCAGTGCCCCCAGTATCCTTCCCGGTGCCCCCTCCCGGTGCTCCCAGTGCCCCCAGTGCGCACCAGTAGGTGACCTCTCTCTGCTCCCACTTCATGCCCTGGATGGCGTAGCGCCGCCGCCGCACGTTGGCCTTCAGCTCGGCCCCGAACTTGTCGGGGACCCCGCAGCGGGGGCGCCGCATGGCCCTGGGGGTTGGAGGACCCGCGTCGGAGGACCAACAGCACCCCAGGCCATAGAGAGCTGGAGGACCAACACCCCCAGGGCCGTAGAGGAGGCTCGGAGGACCGACAGGCCCGCGCCAGCGGTGCTTGGAGGACCCAGGGCCCGCCAACAACGAGGGTTGGAGGACCAACAGCCCAGCGACCATAGAGGAGCCTTGGAGGACCGACACCCCAACGACCATAGAGGGTGGTTGGAGGACCAACACCTCACCAACAATGAGGGTTGGAGGACCAACAGCCCAGCGACCATAGAGGGTGGTTGGAGGACCGACACCCCAACGACCATAGAGGGTGGTTGGAGGACCAACACCTCACCAACAAGGAGGGTTGGAGGACCAACAGCCCAACAACCATCAATGAGTGGAGGACCAACAGCCCACAACCACTGATAACACTTGGAGGACCAACAGCCCACTGACCATAGATGATCCTTGGAGGACCAACACCCTAGAGACCATAGATGATCCTTGGAGGACCAACACCCCAGAGACCATAGAGGATATCTGGAGGACCAACACCTCACCATCAAGGAGGGTTGGAGGACCAACACCCCACCAACCAATGAGCACACCTGGAGGACCAACACCCCAATGGCCACTGAGGTTTGGAGGACCAACAGCCCCAAAACCATTGATGGTTCCTGGAGGACCAACACCTCTACTGTCAGTATTGGTGTCTGGAGGACCAACAGCCCAACAACCATAGGCAATATTTGGAGGACCACCTCCCCCACAACCATAGAGGCTGTTTGGTTGGAGGACTAACACCCGCCTAACCATAGAATAATATTTGGAGGACCAACAGTTTAAGAATCATAGACGCTACCTGGAGGACCAACACCCCAACAACCAATGGTGATGTTTGGAGGACTAACTCCCCACCAACCATAGATAATATTTGGAGGACCTACACCCCAAGAACCATAGATGAAATGTAGAGGCCCAACTCCCGGCCTACCACAGAGGCAGTTTGGAGGCCCAACTCCCCAGCAACCACAGGTGATACCTGGAGGACCGACACCCCCCTGACCATAGAGGCGGCTCGGAGGCCCCACACCCACCTGATGGTGTCGGGGTCGGCGGTGCCGGTGACGCGCAGGCCGTAGAAGCGCTGCATGGCCGCCAGCGCCGCCGACAGCGAGTGGGGGGGCGCTGGGGGTGGGCGCGCAGGTCCCCGGGGGGGAGGTACCCGTACTGCTGCAGCCAGGCCTGGGGGGTGGGGGTTGGGGGGTTAGGGGGGGGTTATGGGGGGGTTATGGGGGGATTTGGGGGATTATGGAGGGGATTGGGGGGAATTGGGGGGGATTGGGGGGGATTGGGGGGATTGGGGGAGATTGGGGGGGATTGGGGGGGATTGGGGGGGATTGGGGGGGGATTGGGGGGATTGGGGGGGATTGGGGGAGATTGGGGGGATTGGGGGGGATTGGGGGAGATTGGGGGGGATTGGGGGGGGATTGGGGGATTGGGGGGAAATTGGGGGGGATTTGGGGGAATTGGGGGGTTATGGGGGGAGTAGGGGAGGATTGGGGGGAAATTGGGGGGATTGGGGGGGATTGGGGGGATTAGGGGGAATTGGGGGGATTTGGGGGGTCATGGGGGGAGTAGGGGGGGATTGGGGGGATTGGGGGGGATTGGGGGGGATTATGGAGGGGGATTGGGGGGGTTATGGGGGGGATTGGGGGGATTGGGGGGGATTGGGGGGGATTGGGGGAGACTTAGAGGGATTAGGGGGGCATTTGGGGGGATTTGGGGGAATTTGGGGAGGATTAGGGGGGATTAGGAGGGAATATAGGGGAATTATGGACGGGTTGGGGGGGATTAGGAGGAATTATGGGGGGATTTGGGGGATTAGGGGGGATATGGGGGGCATTATAGTGGGATTTGGGGGGGATTAGGGGGAATTATAGGGGGATTTGGGGGATTGGAGGGGATATGGGGGATTAGGGGGGAATTGGGGGGGATGTGGAGGGGTTGGGGGGGATTAGGGAGCATTATGGGGGATTATGGGGGGTTACAGGGGATTTTGGGGCGGTTATGGGGGCTTTGGGGGGCTATGGGGGAATATGGGGGATTGTAGGGGGTACGGGGGGGCTATGGGGGGATTTATGGGGATTATGGGGGGATTTGGGGGGATTTGGGGTTCTGGGGGGGGTCCCGAGCCCCCCGCCCCCCTCCCCGTGCCTGTTTCGGGCGCGTCCGTCCCGTGACAGC